>NW_019103222.1:44927-49405 GCF_001856785.1 Myzus persicae | reverse complement strand
GGGGGGGGGGGGGGGGAGTGATAGGCTAATGGGCCCTTCCCTCTGTCATTAAAATGTAATAGTTACATGTTGGACTTAATAACAGTATGGGGTACATTATGTTGAACAGTGGAGAGTTTGTGAAATTTATTATTATTATCATCATTTATTTTTACAGTAATTTTTCTAAGTTATGTTTGTGAAAATTGTTTAGATTTTTTGGAGTTTCATTGCCAAATACTTGTTGCTAGTCAGTTTAAATGGGGGTATCCAATCCCAGTCCTTGTGATAACTACATCTTTGTTCCTGGGTAGGGTGAAGGGGATTACAATGTTATAATTAGGAAAAATATGTACAATCACATGAACATGAAAAAATATTTAGATGTATCTTATGAATCTTTAATTGTAATCATAATTATGATTTATATGTATTTCTTATAGATAAATGTTTAAATGCAATTAATGTTAGTTACAACAATCACCCACATTAAAGACAATAATACCTAACTACAAAATTATGAAAAGTCTCGATACTGAAGATTAAAACTTGCATACTAGAAATGTGTTGAAAGGATGAACTTTCAGTAAACCTACAACAATTTTAAAAATCAAAAACAAACAAACGATGCTTACATGTTGGAATAGTGTGTGCTAAGTGCTCCCTTAATAACGAGAACATAAACCGATGAGCCCGACTGCGAGTTGCCTCCAACACTGTTTCAACTAGTATTTTTGTAGAACAATGAAATAGAAATAGCAATAGAAATTTAATAAAGAGGTTCTGAATAATTGTTTCAAATTAATCACACCAAACAAATTTAACAAGTAAAAATATGAAGGAGATATTATTGTTCATTGATTCGTTGGTATCATTGATTGGTAAACATGCACCTTATTCAATATGAATAGCTTAACTTATAAACACAATCTATCACTTTCTAAAATTCAAATAATTGCCTCCAAGAAATGCCTTTAACTTTAGCTTGAATTCAGATAGTTAAAACAAAGTACCTACAAACTTATTGATTAGGAATAGATTAGTTGAAATGCCAATAAAGATTAATTCAAAATATTTTGACTTTTTCGAAAAAAAAAAACATTACTGATGTACTATGTGATATAATTGGTTTCTGTGTCTTGTGAGTCATTTAATCAGCGTTCTAGACTACATTATATTTAACTAAAAAATAAAGTACCTATATTAAAACAAATGTTGTGGACATTTTTTGAAATAGTACTTTATCGGTAATCCAGTTTATCTGTTTCTAACGGATAAGTTTAACTTTGTATAAAATAACCATCTGAATTGTTCGTGGGGGCATGTTTTTGAATTTTCAAAAGTGGTAAGTGTTTGCAAAGTGAAAATGTTAATTCACATGTTTTTACATGATACATATTTTAATCTCAGTGATTGATTTGTTATTTTGTTAGCAATTTCACAGATTTATACTTCATATTTCTTTTGAAATGAATTTTTGTACTCTTCATCCTTATTTAAATGCAATTGGATGGTTCGAGTTACTGTTTGGTTATTAAGAAAGCACACACTACTCCATCACGTTAACATGGTTTTTTTGTTTTTAATTATAAATATTTGTATGTTTACTTGAAGTTGATAAATTCAACACATTTCCAGTATGCAAGTTTGTTTACAAAATTAGAAAATTTTCTAAAATTCAAATACTTGCGTCCAGGAACTGCCTTTAGCTTTGACTTGAATTCGGACAATTAAAGCAAAGTACCTATAAACTTAATGGTTAGGAATAGATTAGCTGGAATGCTGAAATAGATAAAATAGTTCTTTATCGGTAACCCAGCTTATCTATAATTCCTGACCTATAAATTTGTACATCGTTTAAATTATCTGAATTGTTTGTGGAGGCACATTTATGAATTGTTGAAAATGGTTATTGAGTGTATAAGTAAAATTGTTCATATTTGATAAGGCTCTTGTATATCAATCAATGGCAACTTCCAGTTGGATGGTTTGGTTAGGGCTCATCCATTTAACACACAGCTAAGCTGCATGCAAGTTTCAATCTCCAATGTGGAGCCATTTCACGTTTTTGCATTCACATTCATACTTCTGCAGTTCGGTTTTGTTGTCTTTGATGTGTGTGATTGTAGTAACTAACATTAATTTTATTTCAATACGTTTGTGTATCAAAAGTCCTTACAGGTCATAGATATGATTGACTTAAGATTTATAAGGTAGGTAAAGTTAAGTATTTTTCAATGTCAATGTGTAAGGGTATTTTATTTCTGTATTGAATTATGTGTTATTATCTGCAAATTTGTATCAAACACACAGCCCCTGATTTCAAAATTAAGCAGACCCGATGAAGTACAATAAATAGGATGAACAGCTTTTTTTTCATTCCAATAGGTACAATAATATTGTTTTCATTTCACATCATTTTTATTTGTTCAATATGTTTGCATACAGTAATATTTGTTGTTAATGGCCTTCAATGTTGAAGTTAAGTGCCCAAAATAGTGCAGTTCTCGGGCAGACATATTTAATTGTAGCTCTTATTCATCTTGGTATGATATTATTACTAAACCATTTGAGAGTGCCAATTACTGATATTGGTCACCTGTAAACTTAATTTGCCTAAATGGGTAATCTGGAAGTTTTATCAAGACTTTAAATATTGACGAGTGTATAGAACTGGACTCTGAAGAGTTCCTATATGATTTAGGTATGAATATTGTTCTACGATGAATTAGGTTCAAAATCAAAAATGCCTTGAATCCAGAAGTATATGGAATGAACAACAACACAAAAATCCTCGGATTCCAAATTGCCTTTTTGATATTTGTGTAGGGAAACAAAAATTGATGTAAACGGTAGATGCTAAAATATTTCAAATGAAAATTATTTGGTTTTGTTTTTCATTTTTATCCTCATCTGGATTCCAATTTATTATTGTACTTCTAATATTTAATTCACTTTTTTTATCACAAGTAGAAGTGGTATAATAATTAATTCACCTGAACGTTTATACGAGTATTAATTGTAATTTTAAAGCATATCACCAATTTTGTATAACTCATATTTACTTACATTTTATTTTATTTTTAATATTTAATATTTATATAATTGTTTCTAAATAAGTAATATTGTGCTTATTTTATTATTCAGGAATTATGTATAATATATATAGTCGATATTTTGTGTTTTATATTCTTTATAAGTGTAACCCATAACTGTAATGTATTTGTATTCTACTTATCTACTTAACAACAAACTATACACTATTGTATGTAACATTAAGTAATGTAAAGTAATTAAAAATAATAAAAATATCATTCATAATGGAAACTAAGTAGTGTATAACTTGTGTGTTCATATATGTATTCCTGTTTAACTGCATTTTATTATTTAAAATACCATATCGATGAAATAATAATTATTCTGCGGCGGAGACAACCACGGGTAAAGTGGGTTGCACACTTGGGCAGCAAAAACTGCATGATTGTGTATCTAAAGTTAATTGAGTTTATAGACTCAAAAACTACTGGATCGTTAAATAAAAGTCAATAAAAGTTATATCCATAGATCCTTTTGACTAGGAGGGTATATAAGGCAATAAGCCTTAACCTTTGACCCTTTCAACCGCTACAGGTAACTAAAGTTTAGTTACTCACACATACATTTTTTCCAGCTCATGAAAAAAGAATACGGTTTTTTATATTTTTTTTTTTTAACGGTTTCTATTGGTTACATATTATATAACTATTATTATTAAAAGAATTTTTGTTGTAGATAAATATTTATAAAAAAAACCAAACATGTTCACGAGCAATGCTGGGCAGGGCAGCTTATTACTGTATAATGACTGAATAACTTAAATTTTATCTAAAACAAATCAAAAAAAGGTGGACAAGTGGGTAAGCTCTGCTATACAGCCAATTTCGAGTAGATCACTGTAATGGATGTTTCATTTGCTTATAAAAAAAATCATTGAATACGAAAAATTATTCTGTGCTTAGAATGTCAGCCTTTAGTACTACGTATAGTTTAAGATAATATTGCTAATAAAATATTTTTTTTTACTTATATTATGTTAGTAATGAGTAAGTTGAATTAATTTTTCCCGATAACATTGTAATTAAAAATGTCATTGTGTGTATATAATATGCATTTATATACTTTAAAACAGCGTTTCCCAAAGTGTGTTCCGCGGAACCTTAAGGTTCCGTGGGACTAGTCAAGGGTTCCGCCAGATGTATGAGACTATTGAGAAAATTATGTTTATTTAATGTTTGTTATTTATAATATTTTTGATTGAAAATTTTTTTTTTAACTAAGTTTAATAATGAAAAGTCATCAACAGTATCATTAAAATATTATTTAGACTTGAGAGTTTAGAGAATTGATTTTCCTTTTTTTATTTAGAAAAATTGTAGTTGAGTTGGATTAGACATTAGGGTTCCGCGAAACACACACAATTTTTTAAGGGTGCCGTGGTCGTAAAAGTTTGGGAACCGCTG
>NW_019103222.1:36969-44709 GCF_001856785.1 Myzus persicae | reverse complement strand
CATATGCATTTCAAGTTTTTCTTCAGTGAAGCTATGACGTTTATCAGTTAACATATTTTTAAATACTGAAAACGAACGTTCGACGTCAACCGAAGTTGTTGGGGCATATTTGAAGCAACTTATTATTTTCGGGTCTTGATAAACATCTTCGAGCTGAACGTTTTCGGCTGATAGTACTGCATTTATTTTTTGTAGAATTTCTAGACCTTTAATTTTATTGGAAAGCTCATTTAATTTTGTAGTAAGTGTTGCACCTTTTGGCCCAGGAATAGAATTAATTTTTTCTTTGATTCCGTCAATTATTGAAATGCTTTCATTTGAAGTCATATTTTGAGTTTCCAGTTTTTTTTATGACTATCACTAAAAATGCCAAATGAGTTGATATAAATGTTAAATCATTGACAACAGTACCACCTTCAATTATATTCAAAACTTTTCTAATACTTTGCGCATCATCCATTGCCAGTCTCTCGATAACTTTTTTATATTTGGTAAGATAATCTACGTAATATAACGCAGCATTTACCCATGTTCCCCACCTTGTAAGAACTGGAACAGGTGGTAAAGGGATATCATTCATTTCTTCTTTAAAAATAGACTCATAAGTCATAAGTAACCACAAATAATATTTTTAATTTGCAAAAAAATAATTAAAATTGTTGTTTTGTTGGCAGAAAATTATCACGGTATTTAATTATGATTTTTATCATAATTCATGTTTTAATTTATTAAATATCAATTATTCTGTTATATGAATTATAATATATTAATAATACATTAATGCAATAATATCTAGCTTTCTATCATAAATAATATTTAACTTTCTGAAAGACATTTTAGCTTCATTGACTATAATTGCCAGTAGAACTCATTATACCACTAGAGCGCAGGCTATATATCAGTGTAATTTAAATAATTGTATTTTCAAGTATGAAAAACAATGATTTCTTTGAAAATATAATGATGTAGGTATAAAAAACATTACTGATATCTGATAATTCGTTTATAAATATTTGTGTATTATAATAACGATATAGCTAAATCAAAAATATAAACAAGTATAAAATGTATAGAAATGTTATAAAAAATTAATATTAACTACTATAGTAGTTTTTGGCATTATATAAATTGAATAATTACTATTAAGAGAAAACATTAGGTATTTACATGGTGCAGTGGTTACATAACTGCGTTTGTACATAAGCAGTGGTTCCCAACTGGTGGTCTGTGGACTCATCTCAAGGGGCTAAAGAATTTGTTTTTAGCGTGGTAATAAGTCACATTAATTAAGTACCTATTGATAACCTAAACTTGTATTATTTTTTTTAAATGAGTAAATTAAAATATTTTTCCAGAGCATTTGCAGTATTGCAGATTTTGTAATGTATGTATAAATTATAAAGAAATAAGTGGTAGGGGTGGGAGAAGTGTATAATTAAGTAGTGGTCCATGGTAGTAGGAAATTTATAATAGTGGCCCATGCATAATGTTGAGTTGGGAACCACTGATTTAAAGGATGAATTAAGGTAAACATATATTATGCATTTTGTTGAAATTCAATTATTCTGGCTTCTAAAAAATTCGGATAGTTTGATTGTTGGACAATCCTCTGAATACATACAGTCTAGAAAGGACATGAGTCCGACACGAGAAAGTCGAACCGTTGCAAGTACACTTGGATTATACATTTTATATTAGTGGTAGTTGGGCGCTTTTCTGGATCCTGCGATAACATTAAGCATACCAAATCTTTCTAAAAACAAAATAATGATGAACATTTGTAATTAATAAATCATTTTATCATAATTTATAAGATATTTACTTACTTCAGTCTTAAGTTCAAACAATTTCAAAAATTGAGCAGGAAATGTACCATTTCTAATTTGCTGTAATGTTTGGCATCTCTCCATTTCAGTAGCGAAAGGAATGAGCATTTCAAAAAATATAACTCCAAGAGAATATATATCTACTTTAAAATTATATGGCTCTTTACGTATCTGTAATATTTGTTTAAAAAATAATTAGATATTCCTCAATTTCTTTTAAATTATTCACCTGTTCTGGACTCATATACAATTGAGTACCAACTTGATCAGTGTGTTGTTCTTTTAAACCATTTTGTAAATCATCATATACAGTCACTTTATCAGAACTTATCATTTTTGTAACTGAACCAAAATCGCCAATTTTGATTTGGTCATCTGATGAAAATAATATATTTGAAGGCTAAAATAAAACAAATAATAATTAATTACTAAATTAATAATCATATCTTATGATTGTTACACAAGTTTTGAGTTTAAAATAAAAACAAAACATTTAATAAAATAAATGTCTAAGATAATGTCCAATAAAGATTAACAAGAAACATTTACAAATAGAAAAATTTTAAATAGGGTGGATGGATAGGTTGATTAAAATTATTTGCACTTATTTAGTTTAAATTAATTGATTGCAAAATAGTACAATATTACAACAGAAATATTACAAAATAAACAAATAAATTTCAAAGCGTTTACAATTCTCTATTTCATAGTAAATTATACCTTAACATTTAGAAATTATGAAATAAATAGTAATATTATTGTTATACTAGACATTTAAAAAATTAAAAATAATTTAAACCTTATTAACTAATTGTTGTTTATACCTTTAAATCCCTATGTATGAATTCTTGTGAATGAATATATTCAACACCTTGTATAATTTGGCAAAAAATATCAAAAATATACATTATATCTCTATTAATAGTACCATTATTCAACCTTTCTCTTAAACTATTTTTCTGACATAGTTCCATTTGTATATACAAGAATCGTATTGTTTCTTTTCGTTCACTATGAGAGTCGCTAGTTGTATCATACTCAGATTCATATTTCTGTTGTTTACTACCTTCAATTAAGTAGTCTGAACTTTTACCTCGTTTTTCATCTTTATTATTATTGCCAAAAACGATGTAAGATAAATCACTTATATCGCTATATGATTCTGTGACTTGTGATGGACTAGTTGTTATATTACTATATGTGCCCATACAACTAGAAAATAAAAAACAATAACAATATTGTTATACAAGCAGATGATTATATGAATATTTTAATCTAAAATATCAATTTCATACAATTTAATACATTTAAAGTATGAAACTCTTATTTTATATAGTTCAACATTTTTTTTTTGTATGGTAAAAATATTAAACACAAAAATTAATGCTTATGGTATTACACTATGATTCATTTATTTGCCATAGGGTACTTTTGAAACCAGATTTTTTTTATAAGAATAACAAAGGTACCATTTTGCTAACGCCCGAAAAATTTGAATTTTTAAAATTTATTAGCTGCATTAAATTATTTTTGTTCATGCCTTAACAAAGTAAGTTGTGACTTATATAGTGTGAAGTAAAAATACCATGGTCAAAACAATTTTTGATCGTTATCGTATTCAAAATAATAAATTCTGTGATAGTGTGAAATATTTTTTCTAGTGTATTGTGTTGTTTCTGTACAATTTCTTTAGTAAAACTATTGATGATACTTAAATGGCATAAAATTAACAGTATTTAAATATTAAAGTGTTGAGTATATAAAATTCCACATGCAGTATGCACTACAGATTAGATTCTACTGATTTGTGTAATTCATTAGTCGGGTATTTATTACAAAATAATTGTAAGGTAAATGGGTTTTGGTTTACCTCACTTTTACTTTACATGTGATGAAAAAATTATTAATATACATTTTTAATTTATTTACTCAGATTTTGGCATCCCATTATCATCCTGTTTTTCTTGCCAACTTCTAGGAGGTTCTTCAAACCAAGCATTGGAATACTTTACAATATTTGGATGTTCTAACTTTGCTAATACTTTAACTTCTCGTAATATACAGTCTCTAGATTCTTGTCTATTATAAATAAATAAAACAAATTTATGCACATACATTTAATATAGTAAATACTACTAAGTACTGCTTAATAATATTTAATTATTTTATCCAATAAGTTTATTTTTATGAGCTACTGCTACCTACTTCATTAAAGTTCTTTTAGTTCTGGTTTATATATAAATTATAAAATCAAGGATGTTTACAATACTATTGTATTGTACTTAATATTTTATAAATTAATATTACGTAGTACCAAATTTTATAATTTTCAAGTGGAATCAAACAAAATATTTAACTTTATTAATATGTATTATAACATTTTAATTAAATAATATGAATAAGAAAAATTGTTTTATATATTGCATTTTAATTTTTCGGCTTGTTATGATAAAATTACTTTTTTGATATTAATTTTGGACAAATTAAAATAAATATAAAATATAATATAGGTAAATAACAGTTTTGATATTTTATTTTAATTATTAATTTGTACTAATTATATTTTATTGATTGATTTATTATATTTTTTTTATTTGTATGCCCACTTGTAAAAAAAGGCTACCTATGTACATTTATCCCTATTCGCTAAATGATAAAAATTATAATTGATTAAATTAGTAAAATTAATAAAGTTAGTATTGAGAATGATAGGGTATAACCAACAAAATATAATATCTACTAAAATTTAATACTCGACAAAATATTATTTTACACCTTAATTGGACTTTTAAAACTGTAGGTAGATAAATAACTTAATTTTACTTCAATAATGTAAAATTAACTATAAATTTCTCCAAAATACTCATTAGCTCGAAACTATTATGAGTCATTAAAATTACTAAAAAAATCCAATAATATACAATTGTGTAAAAATATGAACTCCAATCATAATACTATCCAGCTTACCTTTGTGGAATTGGTATCCTTTTAATAGCATATTTGCAGTCATCTAATTTATTTCTAGCCTCAAATACAGTCCCAAAACCTCCTTTTCCTAGGCGACAAATTGGTTCAAAATTTTGCAGATAGTGTGATTTAAACTCATCTAATGGTTTTTGAACAGGTTGTACGTTTTCATTTTCTTTGTCATCTACATCATTTTTTTTCTGATATAAATTACACAATTAATTATTATATAAAAACAAATCTGCACATATTTTTAATTAGTTGATGTATGCACCTGTGCAATATTGTTATTATTCTGGTGATTATGTTCAGTGTTCATTTTACGTTTTCCTCGGGTAAAAATTATTTCTGTTTTTTATGTTTTCAAGTCCGCCAAGCTCTTAAGACGTGCGTCTGTGGACTGGCGTCGTGAACGAGTGAGCTTGTCTAAATATTGTTCTCACAAGAACAGTTTTTGTGATATACGTGATTGGGTAAAATACAAATTTAATTGTTATCAACCGCTATCGTCAAATTACAGCTGTTACGGCTGTTTGCTATTGCTTCCAAGATAATTAATCTTAATTCGTGGTTATCTGCCACGTACCCTAACCTAACCTAACCCTCGCGTTACTTGAGTACGTCGTGACGAAGATACCACAGTTGTGTTCTCCCGGAGTGATGAGAATAAAAAATTCTATCACTTATGTCATAGACCTATTAGAACATAATTATTTATGTTCTATACTATGGACTATGGTTGCAACGATAAGAGAGATTTAATAAAAAACCTCTAACTACGACCATTAGTACAAAAATGTTTTCAAGAAAAACGCTACACCCCTTTTCGTTGTCTGTTTATTGTCTCTGTTGACTGTCTAAGAGTATAAAACGACATGTTCCCTTACTTGACGACGTTATCTTTATTATGAATCCGGCAAGTGTCACGACCACCTGTAGTCATTGCTTGCACCGGGTGCAAATTGTTTTGCCTATTCTGTTGTACAAGGCGTCTTGTTATTATGACCGTTGAAAACGGCTCGTTATATTATCGTATTTTTTCATGCATTTAGACCACCAATAAGCAGAAGAATAACCGGCCAAGTGCGAGTCTGACTCGCTCACGAAGGGTTCCGTACCATAATAAAAAAATCACGTTTGTTGTATGGGAGCCCCCTTAAATATTTATTTTATTTTATTATTAGTATTTGTTGTCGTGATACGTCATCTGTAGAAATTAAGGAAAAACGGTAATATTTTTACCCATTACCATTAACCAGTAATCCATAAAATATATCGATTTTGTTTTTTTGGTGTAACCCAAAAATAAAAAACATTATATAAGTTAGTACCTACTTAGACATTTCCAAAAAATGTTCGTATTAGCATTTTCTGTAAATTAAAACATTTGAAAATAATTTGGCCCCTTTTTTAATTCCTGAGATGTTTTAAATTTCTGATTTTTATAAGGTTTTTTTTAATATCTGTCGATATAAAATGTTATATTGGGCCCATGATATTTTGTGTAAAACTTCATCAAATTAAATTAAATTTTTCCTATTCTTTGGATAATATGAGCGATCGAATTTGCGTTGTACCTGTAGGTTTTTTTTGTTTTAATTAACACTGATTGTACAAATAAGGTACCCAAAATCCTATCCCCTTTCACTTTTCAGCAAACCTGCGAACTCTTATGTCATATTGTCATCATATACCATGGTATACATACGTTTTAAATCAATTCGCCCGATTATGTATTGTTGAAATGTATCTATTGACTTATATGGTTGTTATGCGAACTATGGTATTTGATAATTAAATATTTATTTTAATATACGTAATTAATAACTGTTTAAATTCGAGGTGAATTATAGGCTATTCGTTATTTATATGAATTCAGTTTAATAGGTCTAATTTTCACTCTACATCAACATGTCAGGATGGCCGAGCGGTCTAAGGCGCCAGACTCAAGGTTACACCTTGGCCTGCTATGCAGGTCTTTCCGAGCTTTCTGGTCCTCATCTGAGGGCGTGGGTTCGAATCCCACTTCTGACAAATTTTTTGCATTTTTTTTCAAGATTTTTTACTATTACTTGATATTTTATTTTAGTTTTCTTCCACAATGATAATTTATTGGGAAGACAATACTATCAGAATGTACGTATTTCCTCAACATTTCACATAAATTTTGCTTCGAGCGAAGTGTATTTGAATGTATTTGATAATAACTGTAGGAATCGTACTCACCAGGGTATGCAGTTAGCTATACCAGCGTACAAAGTTTCAACCGCAAAATCAATTTATTAGAAAGAGTGAAACAACCGATATAAAACTATAATATTGTCTATAGATCCCGAAGCGGTGGGCTGCAGAAATTGTTTCTACTAGAGAGCGTTTTGTTTATCCGTTTTCGAAATACGACGGTCTTTTAACCGTTCAAAATCGGAGAAATGCTAATGCAGTAATGCACTTGTGTGATAGCTGCTCGATCCGTATTAGCATTGTAATAACAGACGTTTCGATACAATTCGGATCAGCCGTATAGTGGGTGCCTCTATAACCCACACGTCCCACACGTACAGATATAATATTATATTATAGATATAATAATATCAATCGTGTATAATATTATTATTTCCGGACGAGTTAATTGACCTTTCGGCTGAAAGGTGTTGGCCCCGCGACAGCGTGTATTATAATATAGTTCGTATTCATTAGATATGACAAGTCGTCAACAGTTATCAATAACAATACGGTAATTGACAGGTCAATCCTAACGATAAGACAATGAGGCATATCGACAAATTAATGCGCACATCACATTGTACAATATTACCAATAATTATTATTATATAATGACGTTGTGTATTATGTACAGGTATAGGTTATAATGTAACGCATGCCGGTATAGACTATATTATTGTATAGAGACAGTGACATATATTGAGGCGTGGGCGGAAATTGGGGG
>NW_019103222.1:0-36948 GCF_001856785.1 Myzus persicae | reverse complement strand
AGCCTTAGCCCCCCTAATTTTTATTCTAAGTCTTCACCCTTTTTCTAATTTCAGTTTTTTTGCCGAGAAATACAAAAAAAAAATTTAAGAGAAAACGGGAATTCGTAAGCAAAATCGGCATACGACAAAATCGATTTTGCAGTTTCGTGTAACTCTTAAAAAAATTACAGCTGAAACATGCAATTTTCATCGAATGTTTTTATTAATATTTTTTTTATACCTCAAAACGTTGACTTGCTTCGAGCTGTTTACAGACATTTTCAGGTTCCCAGTGTTTTGGTTTTTTTTTCCTTTAAATGTCAATAAAATGTTAAGCGTGACAATTTAATACAAGGCTTCTAATATATTGCTACAATATCAGTTGAAAAATATTAAAAATACATGGGCACGATTTTGTTTTATAAGCATTTTAAGTTCAAATTTGAATAAAATATATCAAATTATTTTGCAGCTGAGTATTTATTAAATTATCAACTTTTATAGCTAAGGATCAAAAGTTTTAAACAGAGTTGCTTACAAATAGTTAATTACGAATCCAAAAAATCTAAAAAATATATATTAACACAGTTATAGATCATTTTAAGTTCAAATTTGCAAGGAAATTACTTATTAAAAAAAAATAACTTTTTTTATTTTAGCAGTATAATATTGAGGTTTATAACAATTGAGTCACTTTTTTTTTTTGCATAACAATAACGGTTTTTCCATGTACAATATTAAAAACTAAATACATGTTCCATTGGTATTTTGTTTAGGTATCTCAGATGTTACACCTAAAAATGAATATTTTTTTGTTACGTGTAATGTTAATAGAGAGAAATTTGAACACGAAAAGCGAATTGTTTTATTAAACCACAAACATCACGATCACTTATAAATTATAATATATTATAGAGAATTATACAAGTTGACTTATTTAAAGTAAAATTCGATGGATATTACAATAATCGGAACATTTATTTTTGATCTTAAAAATAATAATAAAATAATGACCGTGATTGATGTATAATATACTCATTAGTCATTACTCATATATATATTTTAATGATTATACCTACCTATGTATAATTAAAAATGAGGTTGACAACAATCACGCGACCCGTACGGTTTAGAATTTATAATGTACCCCACATAACTTATAACTTGGTACATTTACATAAAATAAATTTTAAAGTTTTGTGTTGCAAAGGAAAAATCTAGTCGGTACTTGGTATACATGCAATAAAGTAATTTAAAGTGTTTATACCTACACTAAAATCATTATTAT
Organism: Myzus persicae; assembly: GCF_001856785.1. NCBI lineage: Eukaryota > Metazoa > Arthropoda > Insecta > Hemiptera > Aphididae > Myzus > Myzus persicae. The sequence continues at coordinate 35,681 of NW_019103222.1, read as the reverse complement.
ACAATACTACTTATTCAAGTAGTATTGTATACGCAACTTGTTTTCCACAAGTTCTCATTTGTTACACTTGTCGTAATTGTAAAATCGTATAATAATTATATGTGTGTGTATTATAGTAAAATTATTTGTCGCTATCACATATTGATATCTTCGGATTTCGCCGAGTCGCACTGACTCGCAATTGACTATAAAAACCGAATTTCGTGTTTACAATATTTTGCTTTCGTCAAAAATAATAATACAACATGTTGTTCAGGTATTTCATTTGTTTGGATTTAACCGTTTTATTTATTTTGTATGGGTTTTTTTTTATTAAATTATAATATATGTGGATACATTGCACGTACGCACATACGCGTATGGCTTATACATATTTATTGAAGTGAAATTCGCAGGGTTTATTTTCATGGTTTACTTTTTAGAGGTCAACTAATTATTTTAATTATTTTAAAATGTTTACCCACATATTTGTATAGTAATCTAAGGCTTTTACGTTCCACGTCCCCTTTTATGAGTTTTTAAATTCATTGAGAGGTATATTGAGACTTATACATGTAGGTATAAATGTATAATATTTTGTGTTCAAAAATAAATCATTCTTTAAATATGCCTACTCAACTCGATTTTAAAGAGGAAAAATACAGAGATTTATGTAAGTATTCGTGAGTTTATTGAAAGTTGAAAATATTTCATTTTAAATAATATTCGGAAAGGAGAGAAAAAAATATATTAATTCTATGCATTAGAGTTGTGAACAGAGAGTTAAATTTTGAAGGAATAGTATTTAAATTTAAAATAATAAACAACAGATAAGTGTTTTGAAAGTTTTGATTCACAGAAAAGTTTTGAATTTCCACGCTTTGTAATTAAAATAATAAATAATAAGTAATACGTTTGTCTTGTAGACTTTGTTAATTGTATAAAATAATAAAACTGATTTTTTTGCGAGTGGATAATAATAAGAGCAAGTTAAATATATTTATACATTAATAATTGTTTAAAGAACTCTTTCTAGTACACATTGTACCTAGTTTAATTAAATTAAACTTCGTCTGACAACGTTTAGAAATAATTTAAACATGTTCACATTTCCTCAACTTAAATAATTTCAATATAACATTATGTGAATTTTAATGACAAATTATTCACCTAGTTCTAACAAAACACAAGAACAGACAACAATTTAAAATTGTAATATCACACAATATTATAATAACTTTTTATTTGTATTACCAAGTACGAACTCCCAGAATCATAAAAAGTTTGAAAATAGCTCTGGTTATTCATAAGTCAGGATGGCCGAGCGGTCTAAGGCGCCAGACTCAAGGTAACCCTTGGCTTGCTAATACGAGCTTAATTGAGCGTTCTGGTCCTCATCTGAGGGCGTGGGTTCGAATCCCACTTCTGACAAACCTAACATTTTGCACTTTTTCAGTGATTTTTATTTAAAACCAGAGCTTGAATTAGCGGGAGGGGTTGGATATGAGGACGTAGGGCCGCTCTACTACATTTTTTTTTCATTGGAACGGACAACGGCTAATGCCCGAATTAATTTGGATGATATTGCACTCTCGGAAGGAAGTTTTTGAATCATTGGATCGAGAAGCTCCACTACTTAATTTTTCCCAATTTGAGCACTACTTACAATCATATTTTATCAACCATAAATAATGTTTCACAGTTATATTATATCTCAAGAGCCGTGGTTTTTTTTTTTAGATTTGTATTATGTAACATACTAATATGTGAATCAGCTCCACCCGATTATTATTTTTGAATGAATGCAATAATAGGTACCTACGATTGTATAATAAAGTGATTGATTTCAGTTTTAGCATAATACACTGTAGACCCCCCCCAACAACTGCAGTGAGTCATATTATCTTATAATTTTTAAATTGTACGCACATTGAAATATTATAATTCACAGAAATTCAAAATATATACATGCTGCGTATGTATGTACATCGATCGCGTATATGAGTCTATAAAGTTTGGCCCAAACTTTATCATTTGATTTATGATGCTTGTAATATTCTATGCATATAATAACATAAACAACTTTTTTTAATTTCAATAGTGTCATAAGTGGTTTTCTGATCTGAGTAAAAAAGAAAAAATCGTAGTCCATAATTTTGATCAGATTTTTACAAGGACTAAAATTGTGTGTAGTACGAAATGCTAAGCGGGGAATAGGAAATTAAATAGTGTGTTAGGGCCGGTTGTAACTAGTAAATTTTTTTACCGTTTCTTCTTCATTAATTGAAAAATTATTACTGGGAAAAAGATATAGATAATGATTTAATGTATACCATCTGAGTTATAAGATATTTTGATTATTTATTTATTTTAGGTTGAATATAAAGTGTGTCGTCCCAAAACAATGATATTCAAGCATCTGGATTTTCATGCACCACGCCGTGTAAAATAAATATGATTAGTAAATAGTAATTATATTATGCATTAAGTTCGATTCCTATATTGTAATGTGCTGTGCTGTGTAATGCATTTCTGTTAACTTACTCCTTGTTCAAGAGATCCAACGTTTTTTCCCTACACTAAGTATTTATATAATTTTTGCTTTATTTATCAATTATTTGTTTCTGTTATAAGATAATACAACATGAAATTAAGTAAGACTCTGCACGAGTAGGTAATCATACATCTCTTCTAGTTTAACATATAACAATTTTATTATACTTGTGAAGGAAACTTTTTAACAATATTTTAAAATACATTATCAAAACCATTTAAAAAATATTGATTCCGAGTGTGCAGTTAATAAGATATCATTCAATTTGGTATAGAGCTATTGATTATTATAGTGACTAGAGTGAAAATCCAGTCATTATAGCAATACATGTTAATTTGAAAGAGTTGCATATTTTCAGCAATGACTAGATTAGGGATCCCATGAGTACCCACAAAAAGTTTTCAGTGACGTTTTAGGCCGAGGCCCCCAAGGTGTATGTCCAAATATGGGGCCATTTATCATTGCATTAAAAAATACTAAATATTGTTTTTTATTTAAATTATATTTATGTAGAAATTAATTTGATTTGAAATACGGCAAAAAATCTACAGCGGCGGGGTTTATTATCTTATATATTATCTAATTACAATATTATATACATCATTGGTTTTTCAAACGGGTGGTTAGTTATAAAAATAAATTATCGTAAATAACGTGTACTGCTGCCGCACATTTTGAATGAAAGTTTTAAAAGGAAATTAAAAACAACGAATTGAAAAAGATAAATTACCCCCTCTAATAAACGATTTTTTTAATAGAGAAAAGAGATAGTCTTGGAAATAATTCATTTTTAAGTACGATTGTGAAATCTACGCCCGCGGAAACAACTGATGTTCTAAGAAGATACAAATTTTTTAGTCTACAATAATTCAAATAAAATAAATGTTATACTAAAATATAAAACCAAATTGTTGTATATTCAGTACGTACTATATTTGACAAAGTCGAAAGTACCTACCGATAAAGTGAACGTATTTTAACTTAAAAGCTTTTTTTTTATTGAAAGGCTAAATTATTTAAACGTACGTTATCGACTAGTCAAATTTCGGTATTCTTTTAGTATGGAACCTACCGAGTTTAATGTTAGTATTGTGACCTACCAAGAGGATTATCTATATATTATGCACGGACAACGATCTAAAAATCTATTAATAGGCAAGATACTTTTTTTAAATTATATTAAGTGATGTAAAAAAGTGTATTGCTTAACATTTTTCACACTAAAACTTAACGAAAACCCATTACTGTAGGTCACATACTAAACGAATACCTAAATTTCTAATACTCGTGAAAATGTCGAAAAAAAACTGTAGATATAGGTAGTATGAATGATGAAATTGAGTGTTCAATAAACCCAGATTAAATTAGTTTACATTTTTAGAGTTTTGCATAACTTCTTTAGCCGTTTTATACTTAAGTCAAACCATTTAGTAAAGTAATAAACTGTGGCTAAGTAATCTGAACCTGCAATAGTTAGTATATGTGCCTCTACTTTTTCTTCATACACATGGAATCTCACGAGGTATTAGAGAATTTTTTACTCATTAGAATTGCTAAATTTATTACAGGTGTCTCAATATTCATAAGTATAAACTATAAAGGTACTATGGACCATATTTGGGTATGGGTTTATGTACTTTATTCAATATAGCCATAAAGACATCAATAAATTATTATTCATAGCTTTTATTATAATATAATAATATATTTATATGTGTTATATATATATATATTAATATATAATAGCTGATATAATATTATATGCATCATATATAATACATATAATATACTGTAATAATATTATTGATTGAGCCAATTAAAATAAATGGTATATTTGCGACAGCCGTTAAAAATGTTAAACTGATGAAATAAACTCCGAAAAATTTGTATTAATAAAATAAATTATATAACTGGTAATGTCTGGTATAAATTGTTGTACCTTAAGAAAATCGTAAGATATGATTGTTATTGTTATAAGTACATACCTAGCTAGTAGTGTAAATTGTAATGGTAAAGTGAAATTAATATTAAACGAGTTTCTATTTGCTCTTAAATCTTCCAATATTAAACATTTGAACAACAAATAATAAAACTAGTTTTTCTTTTTTGAAATAGATACTTAAATGTTGATGTTTGTTGGTTTGATTTTCTAGGAAGTGCTATATATTATTAATTGGTGTCCAATGTGTATTTTCTTAAAAAATTTTTAATTTACAACGTTTGTTGTAACGTTGAGTAAATTTGAAACAAGCAACATAATGAGTGCACCAAATGCACTCCGGAATTTATCGATAATATTTAATAAACAAATGTATGTACTAGCGTTCTAAAGAATTAGAGATGACTGATAAAGATGTAGCTGGATCTAGGTAAAATTTTTTTTTTTTAAATATAACTTCATACTTCATAGGGTTTATATTTTTTAACTATAGTGAGAAGGGTAATTAGCGAATTGAGGGAGCCGAGGTCATTTATAAAGTATGATAGTTGGATTAAATATTATTGGGACGGAATTATTGGTCTAATATTATTTTATCTTAGTGTGTGCTGTTTGTAGATTGATTTTTTGTGAGTCGGCAACAAATTTGTGGTTGGTTTGGAACTAGAATTGACTAGAGTCAATTAGAGATAACTGATTTGTTATCTCGCCGCAATCCATAATAATAACAACAAATATTATATAGGTATAAGTGATAATCCATTTTTAAATTTATATAATTACCTATAATATATTTAAAAAAAGAATATCTACAATAATAATAATCAAGTGTACAGACAAAATTCAAATTAAGAAGGATATTTAATTTTTCCCTAAAAATATCTATGGTAGCCGGTAGGTACTCATAGATTATGGTATGGTTTTTTCGAGAATCAACTAATTATTAGATTATTAACACGGTCTTGGAGTCTTCTAAGGCTGTGATTATCTACGTGATATATTTATCATTTGGATGGTTCATCGGTGGAATAACAAACCTGAGTGGTGGCACGATAAAGTTTTCACACGCCGAGGATATAACAAACCAGTAGGTACAAAAATTAATTCTGAAGTGAATTTTGTTTGCTTCTAAGACTAAATTTCGATTTGTGACACAGTTGAATTTTGGCTTGGTTTTACGTAATGTACTGACAACAGACAAACTGTCTCAGTGTCGGTCTGTGTCTCCCAGCTTTTCGTATGCAATGATTTATCATTTAATTAAAATTAAATTAAATCCAAAAACACTTTCTTTATAGTTATTTAATAAATGACGAGGTGCACTAAAAACCTACTATAATATAGCTGAGATGTTATTGCTAATTTTCCTATTGATATCCTGTAGGCGTGCAGCTAAATAATAGTTTTAAATTTATTTTAGTAAGTATATATCAACATCCACAAAAAAATAGTTAGGGAAATTAGAATGATAAATTAAAGGTAACTGACATATAAATAATATATCAATATGTTTAGTTATAAAAACTGACAGGTTTCTTATTATTAAATTTATAAAAGTTCCACTAAACTCACTAAACTTTTAAAATTTGTATCTAACAAAAAAAATAAATAAATAAATATAAAGTTATAACACAAATATAGTTATAAGCCGCAGAAATATATTACCTTCGGATTTTTATTTTTCGGTGATAAAAACATAAGATTTCGTTCAAATGAATTATGAATTTCCTGAAACCCTTTTTGAATATTAGTAGATTTAACTATCAGAGATTTTGAATTATTTGAGAACTTCGGGCAACTTACCCACCTACAATTTTTATTGTGAAAATAGTGGTAATAGACAATAGTACCTATACATTTTTCATTGCCACTTGTCGTTTGGTTAAAGGTGTGCCATACATTTACACCAGCAGGACTCATTTCCCAAACATAAAATATTATTATAAATTCTATTGTTTTAATAGTCAATCAATATTACAAACTAAAAACAATTTTTATTACCTTTCGGTTAAAATTAACTTCCTACCTATTTAAGTCTTAATTTTAATAATCGACCTCGGACCTCTTATCTTTCCATTTACCGCTGTCATCATATATACATAATAAGTAATAACTATATCACACATGGAAACCTAAAACTTTCTAGACTTTCAATTTATTTCAATAATACTTCACATAATATCCATCGACATTTAGTGACGCATATAAAAAAGGTACCATATAGCTGGTGAACTAAATAACGAATCTAAAATTAGGATTAGATAGCTGGACCAATAACGCACGATTATTAGATGGGTTGTCAGTAATAAAAAGTTTCGATATTTTAGTTATTTTACATACGAGTAATTCGTTTTTCTCCTAAAATCCAATATTAGTTTAAACAGTCATGCATATAATACTATTAATAATATTATATTGCGCATTATTTCCAAACGACATTAATACATTATCAACATAATAAAATATGCATTGACATATTATTTGATAACAATTATTTTTGTTCAATCATTTTATCGCGGAGCCTAATAAAAATAAGTCATTAAATAATAATAATAATATTGACTATGACATTGTTAACGTTTTTGTTAAACACTTATCTTATGCTGTTTTAAATCTAATTAGCCATTAACCTACATAGTCTGAAATGTCGTCGAGTGTTACATGTCAGGATGGCCGAGCGGTCTAAGGCGCCAGACTCAAGGGGATCCCTTGGCCTACCATGTAGGCCGCAGTTGAGCGTTCTGGTCCTCATCTGAGGGCGTGGGTTCGAATCCCACTTCTGACAAATTTTTTGTCTACATTTTTTTTCGAGATTTTTCTTCAATTAGTTTTCTTTTATTATACAATATGGATTATATTACTGTGGTCTGTGATACACCTGATTTTTTTTTTATTGATCAATATTTTAGGCTATTTTTTAAAACATATTATATTGTATTACAGGCAATAAAACTTTTTGTAGGTGCATTATATCAAGGTTGACGTTTGAAAATCAAAAGTTGACAGTGATTTCATTGACCAAAAAAAAAAAAGATGAAAAAATTCAGGGCATTAAATGTTATCCGGAATTGCGTGCAAATTTTTAATTTTCTAGTAATATAATAAATAATTATTAATATTCGTCATAGTTTATAGGAATTTAAATTTAGTGTTCACATATGTATATATATATTTTGAATAGAAAATATGTTATTAATATTTTCAACCTTTGTTTAATCGCGTTTACAGTGATTTTTAAGTTAGATTTTTTATGTTATCGTATATCTTTAGTCACTCGAATTTCCGCAGAAACTTGTCAGTCGATCATTTTAGAGCAAAAATTTAAAACTTTTAATTGAATATGCTGTGCAGAAATAATGTTATGGTTACAACATTCTGAAATGTTAGAAAATAAAACTGGCTAAACCCGCTTAAACTGATGCCTGTAGTAACTGTATGTGGCGATAAATGCAGTTTTAAGTTAAATCAGTACAGTATTATTGTAGGAAACAAATTAGACACCTGCAACGTATAAATATGTTCAAACACAGTACCTACATATAATTATATCACAAAGCACGCTTAAAGTTATAAGTAATATGCGATGAACTTTTGTTCAATTATTTATTGTAATTTAGAAACTTTAACGATATGCAGGACTGTACTGAAAGTTTTTACCTACCTACCTAAATTACGTTTGAACGTGGTTAAAAGGATTATCGGATAGAGCAATAGAGGTTAGGTTAAACGATCCGGACGAGACGATAAAATATTAGTGGTAACTAGAAGAGATACAAATAAACTAGGCACCCACACAATATAAATTATAATACGACGATTGTACATAGCGCGTTAAATATAATAAAATATTATATCAAATCGCACTGTTAAAGTGGCCGTGTTATCAGTGAAACGTTTGATTGCGATGATAACTGCAATACACGGAAGCTTCGGCTCCTTAGGTTTTAGGTGTTTTCAACGACAGCATAATAACATGTATAATGGGACCGGAATTGTTTTCCTGTAAGTTTTGATAGGAAATTCATATTATAGTTTTGAGTAAATTGACGACTCTAGAAATATAGTGAGACACGGTAATTAGAAAAAGAAAACATTACATTTTCTAATAAAAAATGAAAACAGACAACGTAGATAGTAATATAATATATTAGTAGTGGTGATAATAATAATAATCAACAATAATAATAATAATGTCGTTATGGAGTAAATTATTTATTCGTCTGGTCTTCCATATTTTCCGGATCCGCAAAGTAACCGGACACAAGGCGACGGAACCAATATTGGATAATAAATAATAATAATAATATGCGTAGTCCGTTTATTGGCTATTCTCGACGCGGTGCCAGCGCTAAGTGATGACCAGCTGCAGCGACAATCGGTTACTTTTTGCTTAGATCAATAGATCATATACACTGGATAGAGCTATGGTTTAAAATCTTAAAGCATAGCTGTTCGTGTCCGAAGTCATCACTGCGCAAGAGCAAAGTATAATATGATCTAAGCACTCAGTACCTAATCGTCCTTATCACTATAACACATTATTGTTCCTTCCCCGTCCCGCGCGATCTATTTCATTTCTCACGCATGCGCAATAAGTACTTCGGGCATGAACAGGTCTTCTTCAAACACGGACTACGCATGATATACGCTATAGCTCTATCCAGTGTATATGATCTAAGATTTTTTGTATCATTTTTATCAATAGACCACGTGGGTTTTTACACTTTTACAGTATATTGTGTTTACCGTACATACGTATCTAGTATAATATATATATATATATATATATATATATATATATGTATACCCGCATAATGATTTTGGTTGTGATATAAACACCTACCACAGGTCGCCTTTCCCCAAAGCGGGACATTTTTTAGGGTCTTTGGGGACAGCGGGACATAGAGCTCGAAAGCGGGACTGTCCCGCCCCGAGCAGGACGTAAGGTCACGGTTAAATATGTGGCAGTATTCGATTTTTAAAGCTAAACAAATCGTACACACCATTATTATTTAGGCATTACTAATTGATTAGACGTGAATCACCATGGGCGTGCTGGATCGAAATTTGATTATTAATATACGTTTACCGAAATGCTCGGAAAAAATGTCGACACTCTAAATTCCAAAAAAAAACCAAAAACTAGACAAATCGAAAATAAAAAAAAAATCGGTTTTCTTCAAAAATGTTTTTCAAAAACGTACAAACGTACACAGAGAAATCATCATGACGACCGGTGATAAAAGAAACGCGTTGCAATAAACGTACACACATTTGTGTACTTAGTATTTTACGTGTTTTGTACAATTCACACGACGCGATAAAAGTGCTTTTCGTCAATCTCTGTGCGTCGAGTGCCTGGCAAAATTGATTGCGCATAATAATAATTATGTGCTGTTCAGCCCCGTTTACATTACGCTCGTTGATTACATGAATATTCCAATATGTTTCCACTGTACACGGACGTATTATGTGTATACCTAGACCAATGCTTACCAAGTTACCACATTGATAAACGCGCACGTCATTGGTTAACCACTGCCGAGGCGCGAGAGTAAAAATTTAATATGTACGCATGACATTATTATTATTATTGTAAATATAATGTGTGGTGCAGTAATTAGTTTCCGGTCGAATAATAATAATAATAATTGTGCACTTTTTTTTTTGGTCTGCTTTGTAAGCCGACGTGCTCGTACCTGCAACTATTCACATCGTGTACGGTACCTGTTGGATTTCAATAATATCGCTAATAATTTCACTCTCATTAAAACAATTTAAAATACTATACACGTTTTTCCTTACCGACTGGAGTTTTATACGTGTTTATTTTTCAAATTAAATACCTATAGCTGTACTTCGTTGTTGTATTATTTTTTCATATTTTTATTAAATTAAAAAATGCATGCAGTTAAAGTTCGATTTTTTTAGATTTGCGAGTTTCAATTAAATCATTTATTCAGCGGTGGTCTTGTTGTTCGGATAATAAGCCGTCGTTAACAAGATATTTTTTTTTTTTGCAAACAGCTTTAAAAAAATATTTTTTTTGTAAAGCTGTTTTTTCTTTGAAATAAATTGCTCAATTTCTTGGGGATTTTGTTCCACTCGGCAATTGCCAGTTGTACACGTCGTTGGATAAATCGGTCTCATTCAAAACTATAAATAGATAAAAGTTAGCCTGTTGGCTCTCGAGACTGAGTATAATGTTCGCTGCTTGTCAAAATAAAAATTAATGGACTACATTGTTATTATAAACGTTAAAGAATACATTTTTCCCCCTTGCCGAGGATTAATGTTTTCTTTGTTTTAATTGACCTATCATAACTCTGACGATTTTTCGTTAGCGGAATATGCACGTGAAGAACAAGAGCATTGAACGGCGAAAAAGACATTTTGCGTTTTGTGAACTCTGCTCGGAAGGTCAAAATTATATTTAAACACAATAGAAACGATAATAACCAATTTGTGTAGGTATTATTAAAAGACCACTGCAGAAGCAATATATTGAAGCCCCACAGTCCTTGTCGAGACTATATTCGGTACACTTCCGATTTTTGTTTCCGAGTAAAACACTTAAAAAAAACCTATTGATATTGTAGTCCTTCGAAAACCATTACAATATAATATTATTATAATAATTTATTTAATTATATTATGTTCAACGAGTACAATGTGCGTTTCGTCGTCGTCCATTTCTTTAGTAATATAATAATGGAAATGAAATGTGTTTTTATATTGTTTGGTTACCTTGACTACGCAATTAACGTATTGAAGAAAAAAAAATTTTAATTAACAATGGACACGAGAGAGTTCTAAGTGAGCTTGGTTAACCTTTTATGTTTTTTTTTCCCCACTTTTACCGCCATGTGTGAGGGTACCCCCAGAGTTTGGGTTTCGTCGAGTTAAAAACCTGAGGATATAAAGTAATTAAAACCAATGGCCTTTTCAAGTGCGAGAAATCTGACAAATTTGTTTTCACGAGTGTTGTTATACGCCGTACGTATATAGTAGGCAATACATATTACAGTAGTTGGTGTACAAAAGAAACTTTCTATACGTAGACATGCCAACAATGCGTTCGAACGCTTTCAAGAAGAATGTTCTTAATTTTTTCCAGTCAATTCACACACATAAATGGGAAGAAGTTTTGTCACAAAATTATGTATAGGTACTCGTCTCTGAAAACGCATTATAGTTTCGAATTTCTTATCAAAATTGAATGATATGTCTGATAGATTTTGGGAATAAGTTCTCTTAGTAATTGTTATACAGACATTTATAAGTTATATTATACTACCTACTTACGTACATTATTATTATTTCATTGTCTTACGAACACGACCCTAAGGGTCCAAAGAGACAACCGGATATTGCCGGACAATCATTACATTTATTTTTGGGAAACATAATCATATGTACCTAGTTAAATCAAATGTCGTCGTTATTTGGTCATAATCATTTGATTTTTTTAAATTGATTTTTGATTTTTAAAGTCATTTAAAACTATTTGAAACCACCGGTGTAGAGGATTTATTGTATGTATTTAAAAATTATGAAATATATTTTTTTTTTTTTTTATTATAAAAGCCGCTAGTATAGACTATGATAGCTTGATTATGAAATATTTAATAGACAAAGAATTATAAAAATGTATTATATTTTGTGTGACAAGTATACGATTTTAATCTTTGATTATACAATATGTGTTTTAACTGTTTTAAGTGAAATTAATTGAGACAGCGAATAATGAAAACGAAATATATAAGTTTACTTAAGTTATTGATGTACTTACATTATATTATTTTTGCAGACCGATCTGTTCAGTTAACTGCTGTTTATTACCTTCAATGTCAATTTCAGTTTTAACATTCTGTTTGGATTAAAATCTAGAAAAATAATTGTTGTAATTTAAAAAAAACTTTATACAGTTTTGTAAATAGGTTACTATTATAATACTTATACAACAAAATTAACTTTTTACGAAAAGCTCATTAGGATTTGATCGCTTACCACAATATAACTCTTGGAAGTACCATATCAAACTTTATAAGAGAAGTTTTTTTAAAATGGTTTATCAAATAGTAATTGGTAATTGTTATAATTGACTATAGTTTTCTTAATAAATCTATAAATTAACTTCGGTCGTAAATGTACATTTTTTTTTACATTACTTTTTCTTATAACTTAAATCGCTCGGAAAAACACGAATCCGTAAATCCACATTGTTTAAAGTATGCAGGATATATTTTAACAATTTTATTTGCCGTTTGTCAGTGAAAAAGTTGGTATAGACTTCTACAAAAAATGTTGATAGTTTTAACTTTGATAACATAATAGAATAAATAATTGGTCTTGAATACATTGTGGTTTTCTATTTGACGGTGCACAATTATATGACTTTATGTAGTTTGCGGATTGTGTCGAAACTGCACGAAACCGGCACGAGATAACAACTATACGTGAATACTAAGGGGATCAAGACGTGTATACACTTTATTATTTTCATACTAAGATCGAATAACAGGACGGATATAGCATCAAAGTGCCACATCATTTGGCGGCGAAGGTCGTGGTCAGATTTGACGCAGATTGTAACAATAGTATTTCTACCGCCTCCACACCGCCGCCGCCGCCACCACCACCACCAACCCCCGCGTACACCAACACCTCCCCCCACCGCCCCCACCGTCACCAGTACACATGTCGCTAGGGAATTCGGCAAGTGCGTCTATTGTTTATACGTGTGTTTATGCATAGTCTACGGACGTCAATCGAGCAAAACGAGACGGAAAATGCGAAAACACAAAACAACAGTTTCGGAAAAAAAAAGAACGGTCTTACGCTAAGACGAAATAGTATTGATCTGCACGATGATGTGACGCTAACAAGTAGCCGCGCGCATTACGCACGTGTCGCGATACACACTAAATAGTAAATAATACCCACGAGTACTTGCTGTACTTACGAGGGACAACGCGGCCCAAAGCCATTATTATTTCGTGTACAAAAACCAATAATAATTGTTGTGACTGCGACGGGATCGCGTTCGGCGGACATCGCGAACGGAGTTTGCACAGCGGGGCAATGACGGTTGTGTAAGGTAATATATTCTCGGGAATCAACTGTGACTAGCTCGTATAGCGGACAATCGACGAGAACAAATACTTATGTGTGTAGGTATATAACACCCGCGCCACTGGCTGTATATATAATAATATATAGTTCCGCTTTTGGTCTGCGTACGTTTACATTCAGACGAAGGCGATAATAATAATAATATCGTAGAGCGCATATTATAATCATCATGCAGAAATTGGCACGTCTGAAGCCATTAAAAGTGGGGGGGGGGGATGTATATCAAGAGCTACCTCCTCGACGTCCGGCGTTTTTTTAATATTAATTTATAAACACAATTATGATAATATATATATATATATTATATTATAATTATTTTATCAAACGGAGAAAACCCATGCCGAACACACTCGATGGTCCACCCCCCCCCCCGCATTTCACCATCACCCTTGATTGCACACAGATAGTATGACGTGCACACAGCATTGTAGAGCCGTAACATTTGCTCTATAGGTAACTGCAGAGATCCACAACTTATAAAACTCTGTAATATAGACGGAAGCTTGCGGTAAATTTTTCGTACCGTTCATAAAATCCAGCGATCCCTCGCGTGTTAACTGTTTTCACAGGCGGAATAACATTATTTTAATAATTTCGGTTGACTAGTACTGCAGGTGGCCGTGTAATACAATATTATTATAAAGGCAATATGCCAATAACTATATAATAGGTTTACTAGAATACAACACGCGCCGCGTTAATATATTAATTATAATGGCAATAAAATGTTGATGTGCACTGGTCATTAACCGGCGCACAAAGTCAATGATGAAAATATTATTGAGTTCGCGGTGATAAATGTGTTAAACAAAAATAGTATACTCACTACAATACCTACTAAAAATAAAAATCAAAGCAAGCCAGGGGCGCAATTTCAATAAAAAAAGGTCGGGGTGCTGAAGCCCCTTTATTTTTTTTCAAATTATCTTATGGTTGTGGATGCCAGCATAATGACTATTAAAATGAAAATAAATATGAAAAATATTGGGGGTGCTAAGCACCCCCAAGCACCCCCCAAATTACGCCCACGAAGCAAGCCAACGTAAACCTTACCGAACATTTATTTTACGGTAAAATTGCCATCACTCACTTTAGGTGATTAGATATTTGCATTAAACTCTAACTGCATTATATTATAGGAGTTGTGATACAATATTTACAAGAGTGGAAATTCATATGCGTAAATCGGTTTAGATGAAATGTTATTGTGTCTTGTAGGTCGAAAAGGGGAGAAATTAATATTATAGCTCCTATCGGACGAGAACGAACTAGAGGTGTGAGGGCATACATTTTTGTCTTCGAGGTGGGGGGAGGGGATGATGTGTCAGATGAACGCTTTTTTTGAATACTCGGTTGCCGCAGGTTGGATGGGTTCGAAATTTCAAATGACAGAAATCGACACAAGACATATTTTTTGGACTTAATCAATTCGTTATAATATTAACCATTTCAAAAGTTTTTTATAGACGATTGATTAGTAGGTATTTTACTGTTCTTATTCAATCAACCATTACGTGTAAATAAATAAATTGCACGATGTACTTACCAGTTGTGTATGATGCAGTTCGTCTGATTAATATAATATTATGCGTCATATTATACTCAAATATTATACACGTTCTCGCATCGAATCATCCCTTTGGAACGTATAATTTTTATGGATACAGCTTGTGATTTGTCTTCGTGCAGACTTGAATAATTGTACATCACACATTTCGCGTTTTGCACATGTCGTAAGTACGTGTGCAATTTAATACTAAAAATCAATTATTAAAAGAGGGTGTTCTACCATTTAGAAATTTTCATGTAGTACATTTTTTATCAAGCATTTTTGCTGACATGACTTTTTGAAGTGCAATTATCGCCGAGTATAATAGCGGAACCCAATGTCATGGGAGTACATTTTCATTCAAAAAACGGTCAATATTGTCATACTGATATCGTCTTGAGAAACGTTGTATACTATTATTATACAATATGATTATTATTATTAATTTTCACTAGAGCTGTGTTCTTTCTAAAAATCTAATCAATTATATAAATTATAAATAATTATAGCTCAACGATTAAAATATCAATGAAAATCATAAAATCCATGATACTAATATAATAGGTATCCAGTGTAATCTCTGGTGTTGTTAAATTCCAAACAATCCAATAACATTCCATTGATAGGTTGTTTAGTATCTAGTCGAGTTATCCCGGTTTCCATGTACGCATTAACTATTAACATTATGCCGTATACCCTATATTATGTAATACACATATTATAAAAGTAGGCTTATCGTATTAATATTTTATGTCACTAAATAATTATAAATATTTTACTCAACGGAAACTCAACTGTAAATATTTAATTGATTATTTTTTCTCTCGGACCGTATGACGTTTAAAACAAGTATACATACGCACAGGCACATGATACATCACACGACTTTGGTATTAGGGTATTGAATATCGATACCCTATGTACATATATATGATGTCAACAACGAAGTTAAACATTCGATCGTGATGATGATGCATGAAGTTTTCGAGTTCAAAATGCAATGACGCACCAATACACACTCTACTTCCGGACAACCCGGTACCTACATAAATGTAAAAATATCACTTTAATTTTTAATAATAGAATAACCCTCGACAGCACTGACCGGCGGGAGAGAGATTTAATTAACTTATCGTACGTGCATGCTTACTTATATTATGTGAGATGTAACTCGTGTTTCGTTTAAATAAAACTATAAATGTACACGTGAATGAAGAGTTAACTCAGTTTGTTGAGTAAATTGGCGACAATGCGATTAACTTTTCACGGTTTATAATGACTAATGGAGATAAAGTCGATGGGTATTGACAATTGAGCGATTCGGGCCATTAATTATACCGGAAGCTAGTAAATTGTATACATTATGATATTACAGGATATAATAATACTTAATTTTAGTAATTATACTCACTCCTATAAACTCGACGCCGGAAAAATTGTTTTCGATATCTTCATAGACACCCAACAAAACTGTTAATTATGAACCATATCGTTCGTATATGTATTTCGCTCACACATTTCTTTCTCTGACACTATAACTATGCGCATGGCTTTATACATTCTCAAAAAAACAAAATTATTCAGTAGACACCTAGGTTTGGACAAATAATTTAACTTACTTTACTCGCTCCGTACGTTCAATATCGTTCTGATGTAAAATTACGCTTGGTACAGGTATAATTTACTCCAACTATTATGGACAATGGTCAAGTCGTCACTATATGGGGGTATCTAATTATATATAAATATTTTTTATTTTTTATATTTAAATCGATTATGATACACCTATTGGTATTTTAAATATAATATTATAATTATTGACCAAATATCGACAGTTTATGTCTATAAATAATTTATGTAGTTGTATAGTTTATGCATACATAATACATTGTCAAACATAATTTAGTATTATTTAACAATCATTAAACATAAACATCAAAGAAATATCGTGAACACTAAATCAATGTAACTTTGTAATGTAACAATAACAAATGATATCAACTGTCAGTTTTTTCTGTGATAAGTAAACATATTCTTTCAATACAGGGGTTGATCCAAGGGATCATTGGGAGAAAGTGTCGCTTCCGTTCACAAAAAAAAAAAAAAAATATAATAAAATTTTTCATTAACTAATAGAAATCAGAATCGTAAAAATGTTTTTAATTTAAGTGCCCCCTCCGTACACAGATTCTGGATCCGCGATATTGTTTCAATTAACATAGTATACCTAGTCTATATAATATAAATTATTGAAAATTCGAAATGTCTCATAAAATAATAATAATAATTATGCTTTGCTACGGTTCGATACAAAAGTGGGACTTAATACATTTATATTACCTGTATGTACAATTTACATATTTTTCAACACACGCATACAACAATATACATGTTTACAAGTACGGCCAGGCCCCCACAGACAATTTTGGGCCTCTATACAAAACTTCCAATAATAAAACTGCACAACCCATTATAAGCGATACGAGAGTCCCATACACGATAATTTCTAGATAATCAATGGTCAACCCACAGCTTAAAATGACTTAATATATACTATACATTTAAAAATATTATTATTTAATATAAAATAAATATTCTTACCAAAATTACAAAAATTACAAATTAATTTCAATGGGGCCCTCTACTCCAGGCCCAACCACCCTCCTCTTGTGGCGGCCCTCGGTACGGGTATACAATTAATTAAAGTCGACGTAAATAGTTTAGTACATCAGTCGTTATTTAATAACCATAGTAATTTTCCAAGTTATCTAAAAGCGTAAAAAATTAACATAAGAGAAATGTATCACACTTAAACGCGTTGTTCGATTTTCACAGGCCAAAAATTTGTACTTGCAGTGGTTTCTATTCACTATAAGATCAATTTAAATTCAATATCGTAATCGATTATTGTTTTCAAACGCGACACTCACCTCGGTGGCACGCGATTTTCACGAAATAAAAATGTAATATTGTATTATGAGCTGTGTAGCTGCATATAATATTATGTAGTATATTATGCAAAGAGAAATATTTTGAGGTATGCGACTAAAAACCACTATCGTAAAAAAACGACTTACGGCTGAACACACACACACACACATATATAATATATATATGTATATTGTATAGCTTTTAGTAATATATTATATAGGTACCAATACCCCGGTTATGTTTTAGATAATATACTTGACCTTACATTTTATATGCAAATTATTAGCGTTCAGAAGGATGTATAGACGTATAGTTATATACAATTGATTTTTTGTTAAAGTTCGAAAACTACTGAAAAATAAAATATGAATGAAACATATTATATACTATAATGCATAGGATAAATATTATTTTTTAAATTATAAATTTCGACCCATAAAATAAAACGGGCTGTTATTGGGTACTAGGTACCTGCAGTTACAATAGTTCCAAAAAATATTTAATCAGAAAGACGAATGTGGAAAAAGACCGTACCTTAAATATATATATACCAGTGCCGGTATAAATAACTTCTATAGAAATGTCGCAGTATAATATTATCTATTAATATTTATATGCACGTACATATTTTGTCGAATAAATAAAATGAACATATTATATCGTCGTAAATAAATTGTCAGAGCTCCGTTCGCAGAACGACGATCCACAGAATAATAACGATATCGACTTAAAAACGAATGTCCCGCGCTTCTAATATAATACTATTATGGTAGGCACTTGGCGCCCCCCGACAATATAATATGACGACATAATAATATCATCAAAATCAGACTTTGCATAATATGAGGTACGCGCTTTCGTCGTGACGTTTCCCCCTAAATTTCAGCGGGTTTTATCAATTTTCGGTCACGCAGTCAGGTATATACCGGGCTACCGTAAAATACGTACTTTAATGGGTGTGCACACACTTTAACCGTATGTGTGTATATATATATATATATATGTATGTATTTAGCCGTTAGATTAGTTTCCAATGCGCATTATACGTTTTTCATTAATGTATAATATTTTGTTTTCCATCGTGTATATACGCCGCTCCGCCGATGTGCGAGTAGGAAAAATAATAAAAAAAAAAATGCGCGCATATATTTTTTATCAAAATAAATGCAGTATTATGTGTGTGTGTGTACAATATCAAAACGACCGAAAGTTTGAAGGCGCTTTGAGCGGAGAGTTGTACGTGCTGCCGCGATTGGTGCGTGGACGGAGATGCGCGAGACCGTCGTACGCGGCTACAAAAGTACCGGCTTTTGGGCTGCTTGTGATTTAATAATTATTTAACTCTTTGCGGGATAACATATACGCCTTACCGGACACTAGTGAACAAGGTAACGTTAAACGATACAATATTTTATATACTTATGTTTAATTTTAATTTTCTCTCCTTGTGTATATGTACTTATATAGATAATACTATAATAATAATAATACGTTGATTTATAATTATAATTATTATTATTACACTAATGTTTGTACGTCTGTCGCGAGAATATAAATATTTTTGAGTCAGAATTTGTTATTTTTATATTTATTTTAGCGTCGCAATATCCACTTGATCGTATTTTAAATGCACGAATATTCGGTTCAGCAATAATAAAACGTGTAATATTGTGATATTATTATACTATATAAGATGTGCAGATAATTACTGTCTGTTATTATTCTTTGATTGTCACGCGAATCTCGTTAATGGTATAGTAGGCTAAACTTAAAAGGGCCTTCGCTCGATTTTTAGTTATTCACACTAATTCTCAAGAATCACAACTATTTAGATTTTAGATATTCTTTGAATTTTAAACTTAAAACACTAATGGATTATAACATGACAATTATGATTTAGAAAAACGTTTAAATAAAATCGATTCAATTACATTTTTTCCATTTCTTAAGTCTGTTACCTAGCCAAAATAAATTAAAAACAATTATAGGTTTTTTTTTTATTTTAAATATGATATATTGTTTTATCCTCACGCTAAAATATAGTATTTTGTTTTTCATAAAACTTCATAAGCAATATTATTCTTTATACATTTTACACTAATATATGAAGTATGAACAATATAATATACCAAACGGAAAACTATTATTTTGCTAGATTATTTTTAAGTTTTCAACATGTTAGGCAGGTAAGTCTATTATTTTATACAGCCATAAATTATTTTTTTCCGACGACTATAAAATATATTTTTAATTATTTAACCATATAATATTTTTTACTTATACGCACATGTTTGTTTAGGACGGTTTAACATATTACTATAATAATATTATTTTAATAACCGAAATAAAACAACTACGATACACACACAATATGATTGCAATCTAGAACATTAGAGTGTACTTTATTTACTTTTCACAATTTTTTATGGGTATAAATTATATTATTTTGGTTTAATAATATATTACAATGTATACAATTAATAGCAGACGTGGGTACAAAAATTTCTACAATTTATAAAATGCATTACGTTCGTAAAAATGCTTGTTATTATTATTATTATTATTACCGTAAATTATGAAAAAAAAGTATTTCAAACATAATATTATAATATGTACTCGTATTTAAAATCGATTGGGTGATATTAATTTTTTTTAGATATTTATAGGACCGGATTTACAAAATGTTTTATTGAATACATTCCTCATAACACACATCGCAGTTTTTTAAAATTGGAATTTAAATATATTATAAATATTCAAAGTATACATATTTGTCCCTATTCTAAATTATTTCCAGTGCACATTAATTATCAGTTACCATTTTTTTTTAATTATGAATATATTATTATATAATATAGTCGTATTTTAATAAATTTAATATTAATTAAAATGATTACCTTTAGACATTAAAATGGTTCACCATCGATGTAAACGATCCAAACATAAATTGGATTACCAAAAACCGGCCTTAAATTGTAATATTATAACAATTAATATGTTTTAGGAGAAACCCACAGTTAGTAAGAGGGAGTTATGTAAAATAACTAAATAAATATTTAGGCTTGAAATTATATATTGTTGCACAGGTTAAATCTTAAATTGATCAATTTTTATTTCATCATACCAATTGTTTCGATTATCTATTCAATAAAAGGTATTTCAAATTTGGATTTTGAATCGTATGAATTCCACGAATTTCGTCGAATATTATTTATTTATCGGAAAAATCGTAATTCGCAGTTGAATATTATTTCTATATGTTTACGTTTAAACGTCTGTAAGACAAATTGTGATAAGCTTAAGTTCAAATTCGTTAAAAGTTGTTAGTATAGGATCTTAAGAGGACTAGACGAGGAATTTAAACCTGTTTTAAAATCTTTGTCTCGCCGTTAGATCAGCCCTTGCGTTGGAATAAAAATCAGCTAGGATTTTTTTAGAGGAAACGTCCCTTTCCGAATCCTGTTTGTGATTTTTATTGTGTCCCTATATTATAACCGTATACGACTTAGAATTAGTGACAGTGTACACACGAACATAACATGTTCAAATAAAAAATGACTGCTTTTATAATTAAAAAATAAAATTATGTTTTGACCTGCAGTAACAATCGACAGTTGTAGGTACGACTGCTGAGTGAGTATTTATAATTGCATTATTCATTTTTAATTTTTGTACCGCCGTATCAAATCTGTTTGCGCGCAAACTTTGGAGCAATAAAAACGTGAAACTTTCCAGAGGCAAATATTATAAATTATATTGTGTTAGGTTTAAAATGATTTTAGCCAATGTTCGAAAAACGACTGGAATATCGCCACGGAAAGCGCAAAACAAGAGCAATTGCCCGCGAGGAGTAATCGGCGTTAAAAATTTGGGGCGTGAGTTTCAAAATAATAAACACATTTATGTTTAAGTAATTTTTGTTTTCGCCGAGTTGCAGCCGGTGATATTATCGCGCGTATTAAGAATTTTTACGTTCCGGCCTGCACCGGATCTCGACTTTTATGTTGTCGTATCGCGAAAACGTAGTTTTTATAGTCAAGATTTCGTAATATTTATACATTATACGAAAACAGTTTTCGACGAATATATAATTATGTATATAT
This sequence comes from Myzus persicae, assembly GCF_001856785.1. Lineage (NCBI taxonomy): Eukaryota > Metazoa > Arthropoda > Insecta > Hemiptera > Aphididae > Myzus > Myzus persicae. The sequence goes on along the minus strand of NW_019103222.1, from coordinate 13,491 downwards.
ATATATATATATATAAATAAATTCTATACATTAATCTTTGAGGAAACTTTCTCGAAAAAAATAAATACCTAAAACAAGCTGCAGTATAAAAACAACACCGTCGATCGAGTCATCAGAGCGATCCTAACGACGACGACTACGATGCTTTGCCTTCTCGATGCGTAATATATTATTATTTTAATTATTATTATAAAAAAGCGACCCCGCGGATCCGTTGGACCATCGTCACAGACGTCACGGCGGTATATAAGAATATGCTATCATCATAATAATAAATTAATAGTCCCGCGCCATAATTAATTTTTACTACTTTATTGTGTAGGGTCGTGACGTCTCGAACGGTAAACAACAATATAATGTACCCTAAATGAGTTTTTGATGAATTACGTTATGACGAAAACCCTCGATAACTGTACAACTGTATTAACTGTACATCATAACTATAATACAGTTGGCGAAACAGTTCGATCGTGTCGCAGGAGAAATTACATTTCGATATTAATATAATATATATATATATACAGGTTAAATGGCCGAGCATGCCACTTCTATTCTATTATCCTTCAGAAAAAGCACTTATTCAAAATATTCTGATTAAAATTTATTTTTTTTCAATACACTCAAAGACCGGAATACCGTCTGCGAGTTTTCGGAATTGTTTTATCAATTTCGCGGTGTAAGTCCCGTAAAGATAGACACAAACATTTTTCATCGAATTAGGACTTCTCATTTTTTTATTTTTATTTTTTTGAATATGTTGATTTATATTATTTTTTAATTTTAACGCGAAGCTGGCTTATGTGTTTTTTTAACTTTATACATCTACTGCTAAGATAATATTTTTGCACCGGAAAGCATGGACAAAAGTAAACTTGAAAATTCCAAAGTTAATAATTATTGAATTAGGTACCTAATGCGTAAATAAATTTAAAGTGTAATAAAGATCACGTTTGTTGGAATCACCGAGTGTATATTGTCTCGCTAGCTGCGCAATATACGTCCTTTTTATTTTTCGTCTATAATAATATTATTGGTAGTTCAAATAGAACCACATAAATCTTTTAGGTTGTAACTATGGTTTATGGTTATGGTTAACATAACGTGCGGTGCGGGACTCGGATATTAAATAAATTATTATCAAACGATAGTCGCATACACAAAGCAGCTATAGTGTTTCTTCTCGAACTGTGTCCTGAGTGCAGTGTAGGATGTACCTTGTATATATATATATATACCTAAATATATATACCTACAAATAGGCCGTAGTATATCACTGTTTAATATGTAAACGGTCGATTGCTTACTTAAAGTTAAATGGAAAAACTTGTTACGCGTCTATTCCTCACAATCACGCGTTATTTACCTGCGTTTCGATAGTGATAAAACTCAATTTGCCGAGTAATTCGTTGTATACCATTCGCAGTTGGTCCTAACAAGACATCAACAACCATCTGCAGACCAGAGTAATGTTTAAAAATGTATTTCTACTTTCCAGAGGAGTGTTATAGGTATATTTTTAGGCGGGTGTCGACCGGTGGCAGACCTCAACGGGTGTTCTGGGCAATTACCGGTTGCACTCGACGTAAAATAGAGCACAGGGTACAAAAGGGGAGGGGGGATTTATCAACATGGGTAATTTTAGACGTGAACATTTCTATTATTAAGATGTTTTTTTGACGAGTAACAATGTATGCGCCGCTTATTATTACCATTGAAAAATGGAAATATTGTATTTATTCATATTTTGTTATATTATGCATTTATTTTAATTTTAATTGTATGTAAAATAATTTTACCAACTATAGCTGCGTCCTCGACGTACGTTATTAACCGCACGCTCTATTTTAAGCCAGGTGTGGTATGTGGTAGTGTATGTAATATATTGAGTGAAACTGGTGCATTTGGTATGAAAAAAGTAATTTTGAGGGAAACTGGTATTTGAGGCACCGGTCCGATATAATTCCAGAATTTTCATTAATGCAGTCGTCATTATACAACTATTTATTACATTTGATTTGGTCGAAACAAATTTGATCACGCACGAATAAAATATTTTAATTTGTTGGTTTTGATAGGTTTTAAAAGGAGCATAGGAAGGTACAACGCATAACATTTTGACCATAATATTATATTCCAAATTTGCAGTCATTACATATATTTATTCTTCTTTGATTTTAATAATTTAAGGGAAATAAGTATTACATTTAATTCCAACGGAAATATATTTTTTAATTAAAACATATCACAATACTATTAATTAGTGTAACTTTTAGAAACCCAAACCCTATTTTATCGTAAGCCAATCGAAAATATAAGATTAAACGATATCATATACATTATTTTATTAAACACCTGTTGAGTACCTATATTATACCACTACGAGGTTTAGTGTCTTTCAATATATGTCTGTTTTTTTGTTACACATCGAAATACAATAAAATTAATTGATGAAACTAATTTAAGCTATACATTTGATTATTATAACATAATATTTACATGAAACGAAGGTACAGGAATTGTGTAAAAGTACAGTTTCTGTAAAACTAGTTGGTTATTCGGATATAATTGCAAGACAATTTTTAACGACCAAGAAATGAAAGTAAAAAACTTAAACTCACAAGTGACAATGTGAAAAGTTTCAATTGTTAGTCTTAGAAATAGACCACTTGATTCACATATCAAATAGTACTATGTTTGCTCAGTTCAAACAATTGCATATTATTTTTTTTTTTGAAAATGGTTTTTACACAGAAGTTAATAAAATATAAAACTACACTGGTGCAGATGATGACTATTACAGGAATATTTTTTATAAGATTTCGCATCCAATATATTAATTTAAGCTTAACAAAATATACTTTGGCAGAACTTAATAACAACATTTTTAATTTTAGAATAATTAACTTTTTTTATCATTGAATTAAAACATATTATTTCTTTTAAAATCGATTTTTCCTCTGTCTGAAATTTTTCCAAAATATTATGAAACACTAAATTAAAAAATTGGGTTTTTATCATTTCTTCGAATTCAATGAGTATTATGTTATTAATTAAATAATGAATAATTTGTTTTTATTTATAATATTTTGTTGTTGAATTTGTTTTAAGTTTGAAAAGTATTTATTTTTAATTTTGAAATATACTTAATTTTAGATTTACTTTTGACTTTTTCACTATTAAAAATACAATTAAAAAACTACAATTAGAACTTGAAATTAATATCATATTGTATTCATGAATATACTCAAACGTTAGAAATGTTAAATTATTATTTTTGCTGAAACGGAACACTTAAAACATTTAAATACATCGTCATTGGAGTTGTGTGGGTAGTATTACATTTTTCCCGTATTTGAAAACAATAACCATGTTGTACCGTCGGGATATCGGAAGCATCGAGTTTTATTTCAGAAGCCTGCTTGTTGATTATTATTTTATTTTAAATAAAAACTACAGTAGGTACACTAGTATAATTATATAGTAGTAGCTAATTTGGCGTATTATCTATAGTTTTCAAAAATGAAAACTTGAAATTACGGAGATCCCCGAGGAAGTGTGTAAGAGCGTGTTGAAACGCGTTGGGCTTGAAATAAAAATATAAAACCGGCGCTAATTCTTTTAGTCGTCGAATTGGGACTTCGCGAATACTCCACCCGCGTTATCCGCACGTATTGCAATAGTAGAGGCGAACGAAAGAGAATGGGTGGGGGGGGACTTTACTGGATTTCGCCTCTGGGAACCATAATCATTTATCAAGTTTTAAAAACACAAACAGGGGAGGGGGAATCGGGAAATACGGCAAAACTGTGTAGGTATGTGTACGATAATATAACAGTAGTGCCGAAGAGACATTTTTTTTTTTTATAAAGAGATTAAACTTCCGAACATTCTGTTCCTTAGGCTAATGGTTCTCAACCTTTTCTTGTCCACGGCACCCTTGGGTGTCTTATGAATATTCCGGGGCACCCTAAACACTATAATTATATGTACGGATCAGGGACGTTTTATGTATTTTCAATAATTTAGCTGCTCACCTAGTTCGCGGCACACTGGCTGAGAACTACTGCTTTAGGCGTTAAAAATATAAGTATCATAATAATTTCAAATATCAATGTCGCATATCGAAAAATATCCACCTGATTATCGCCGAAAAAAAACAATGCCAATATTTCGTAATATCATATTTTTTATCAATACTAGATACTATAGGTCGATTGGTAAAAACTCGACCAGGTTAACCGTTACAAATTGTAAAAACAACACGCTTCAAAATATTGCATTTCTTAGCTCATAATTTATTATTACAGGTACACACACTTTGGTATCGACGTACGTACCGATCTCCTTTATTATTCGTACGAGCATGGACGTTTTAAATCGACACAAAATGTATTTCGTCTTTTAGTTTTTGAGTACCTACCTATATAAGAAGCTAAAAATATGCGGACATCGTCTTTTGATGTTCGTTTGAGTACCAAACGATTATTCATTATTATTGTCATTTATTTATCATTGTTTTTTTTTCTTTTTTATTGATCTCAAGCCCTGTAGCTATGGCCATTAGCCGTGTGCAGGTTTAGTAGGTTTAGTCGATTGCTGCTGGGGGAGGGGCTGGTGCGGTTATCGACGTCACGGCAATCGACGGTCTCCGCGAAGGATATAACTTGATCACAGCAATGGCTCTGAATCGAGAATACGGTACAGTCTACGACGATTTGAAAATTTAAGTAATTATAATATTGATTTATCATTATTTTATAATTTGTTCAAATTTTCCTAGCGCATATACGACAAGTATCGGATCCAAATGAAATATTATTGTATCTTACATTTTTGCAAAATCATTTTTAAGGCTGTTCACTTATTAGCACACATCGCTGTCCGTCTTGATAACTCGGAACTCGGAAAATCTCGTGTTTGACAATTTACAGCAGTAAACAAGATGGATTCGCGTTTAAGACGAATACGCTCGTAACGTCACATGATGATGATTACTCTCGCAGAATAGCACGTCCGAACAGACGGAAATAATATGATCCTTAAATCGGGGTTTGTACAAACTCGTCGTTTTGGGGGGGAAAACGGGAGTGAGCGTGCAAATCTACGTGTCGCGTCTCCTGTCTTACAAACAATAATGCAATATGCGCCTTCGCTTACGATGCGGTCACCGCCGGCGGATTGCTCTCGTTACTCGCACACGATCTCGTTCTCAGAGGTCATATATTATACGCTACACCAGCTGTACGACCTACTACTTACTATCGGTTGTTAATATTATACTTACACGTATCAGGCATTGCCCGGATTTCGCGGACGAGAGGTGTACGGAAATTCGAATATTTTCGAAGGCGTATCCCGCGCCCGAAATGAAAAATGCACGCTATATACGCGTATTATACGTATAAATCGCAACGCTCGACGATACATGCGATTGTGCGGGCGAAAATATCGTATACGAAATATTCGTCCCGCGAATCCTCCGCAATACGAGTGTATTTTATCATAACGTCGTACACACCCCGCACAATTCGTCGGTACACGACACGATGTCGATGTCGACGACGACGACGACGACAATAACGTCGTAATGAATGTCCGTGCACTATAATGTCACGACTATTACATAATAATAATATAATATAATATGTCATCGCGATGATGTACGACCATACACCACTCTGCGAATACGCGAAATCAATTCGAAGAAGTCTCCGACGACGACGGATATTGTCGGATTCGACCCACAGGGCCCGCGACATTATTACGGTCGTCGTATCCGTTATTATTTATTGTCGTCGTTATATTATTGTACGATATCAATATGCTCTACGAAAAACGAGTCCTCCCGCCGTACCCCCCCCCCCCGCCGTCGTCGTATGACGAATTATTTTCCGATAGTATTGCACGTGTACTTCGCAGTAAATCGGCGCATATCGAGGACGAATTATGTCGGACGGTATTAAAAATATATATCAGTACGTTTTTCGGGAGCGATTGTCGATCGCAAAATGACGCACGTCGTATTATTTATTATAAATTCAAAACCCGAAGTCGTACCGCTCTTACGACTGTGTACGCATTCGCATCGGTATGACGCGTATTATATACATTGTCGTATAACCAGCGGTCCAAGTGGGGGGGGGAGGACACGGAGGGATGACGTCCCTCTACTTTTACGTTTTTCATCAAATACTATACAATAGGTACGAAGAACGTCACGATGACATCGGGAAATCTGAATCGCATAAGGCATCCGTCCGCTTATCTCGAGCCATTTCGACCACTGCGCATAACGACGATTTATCCAACCTAACGACTTGTCCTGCACATCTATACGCGCGTTGTGTCCAGTGGCGCAACTAGAGTTCAAATCTTGGGGGGGCTACAAATAGATAAACCGTTATATAGCCGTACATTACACATTTAAAATATTTTATTTCGATTATTATTATTATTAGGTATATTCAAATACTAAAAATTTTAAAAATCATTTCTGCTTTCAAGCAATCCGTGCGAATTTAATTATGTCTTGAAATCATAGAATATTATAGAATTTTTCTAAAAAGTAATGATTTTATTATGTTAGATACTTACTAACTTTTTTAATATGCACCTTACAATGCTGAATAAAATATTGACTATTTTCAAAATTCATATAATATGGCTTTAGCCATCTGAAGATTTTCAATTGAAAATCTAAACTTTAGATCATTGATAATTGTATCAATAATCGGAAAATAAACCGCAGGCACGCCTCAAATATGCTTCTGACACATCTTGTTCATCAAAATTAGCACTAGTAGTGGTTTCCAAATGGAAATTTATCAAATTAGTCGACTGAGTTCTTTTCCTTTTTGTTATTTTAATTTTTTTTAATAATTAGCTGTACATTTTTATAGTAACTATAATAAAGAATCAAACTAATCAGGGTGAGAGACTTCTATTGGTAGGTGTGTCATTTGTTTCTCAAAATCGTATAATTTTTAACCATAATTCTGAGAATGACTTATCTGTTCTCATGTTTTTAAATGACTTAATAACACTATTAATAATCATTTCGGCATTCCCTGATGTAGTTGTCTTCGGTTGTAAAGTTGTACTTGATATGTTTATAACTCCTAAAACATCTCTTAAAACCATAACTAAAATTACGAATTGGCATTTTGTTATTTGACTAATAAAAATAAAATAAAATTACATTGTTAAAACTTAAAACTATAGATATTTTAATTATTATAAAGACATTGGACTCGGGGGTGCTTAAAATAGAGTTGGGGGCGCTTAAGCACCCCCTAGCACCCCCCCCCCCCCGTAGTTGCGCCACTGGTTGTGTCGCGACGTGCCCGCGGACGTTTTGGGTCCTCCCCGCGCGCAGGACGGTCCGACACACGCCGTCGGTCGTCGTATCGTCGAACCCGATCAATTCTCCGGGCCGCCGATCGGAATATTCTATCTCTCGTTATAACATATCTATTATCGTGCGTACGACGGCGGCCGATATACGTATATATTATATTACGGTGGTGCGCGGCACACTGCAGTGTCGTCGGCCATTTGCGGAAATGAGATGCGATTACCATCGCCGACGGGTCTAATTTAATTAACAACTAGTTTTATCGGAGACGCGAGCGCAAACGCGTATTCCCGGGGAGGCGGCGGCGGCGGCGGCGGAGACCTTTTCGAACCGCAGGGATCACTGTGATCGTGTAGGTACCCCCCCCCCCCCCCCGGCCACACTACCCGCTCGACGAGTCGTTTCTACGTGCGACGGCACATTGCGTATAATATAATATGTGGCCGGCCATGATTACACCGAGCGCAGAATATATATTTGCGTAGGACCCAAAACGAAACGAAACGAAAAAAAAAAAAAACCGCGAGTCTGTTAATCAGTACCCACATACGGACGTCTAGGCATATGATCGGAGTACGAAAATAGCTAAAGGATTTTAAAAAGTGATTAAAACCGTCGTAGGAAACTTTCAATAAATTATAAAAAAACAAACTTTATACATTTTTCAATCGACATGGATGAGAACAATCGTGATGATTTAAAACTCTGTTTTCGTGGGAATGTAGATAATCGTAATGACAGCACGTGTCATAAAAAATACACGGTTACTATAGTATTAGATATCTGGGCTTAATTTTTGACGAGAATATGAGGCGGCATTTGCATGTCAAAAATATTGTAACGCGCATGCGTACACTATTGTTTAACGTTTTTGAATTAAGGAACTTCCTGCCTGTGAAAGTTATGCGTTTAGTTTATTTATCATTATTCCAGGCAATGTTTCAGTATGGTTTGTTGGTATGGGGAGGTTTGAATGAAAACGCGGTTAGGCCACTAATTTTATTTCAAAGAAAAATTGTAAGAATCTGTTTAGGTAGAAATAATTTATTAGGTTCAACTGGTGAACATTTTAAGCTCTTGAATGTGTTACCAGTCAAGAGTGTATACAAAAAGGTATAATAAAAAATTACGAAAATTTTTTTATTGGGGAAAATATAAGAAAAAAAGGGAAATGTTGGCTTTTGATGTCAAAGCTTTTGGTCAAAAATTCATCGATTATTTAGGTCCTAATTATTATAATCCAATGCCTTTACATATAAAAAACTTATTTACTACCTACTCAATTGGGAATCTTAGTATTACATGCATTAAAAAACAAATTAACTCGTGGTTATTTTCACTAATAGTTTAATAGTTAAAAAAAAAACAAAAAATTAAAAATTAAAATAAATAAATTTTTCAACATTATATTAAATATGGAATATTATGATAATAATTATATATAATTAAATTATTATAATTAAATATGGAATATTATGTTTTTAAAATTTTGAATATTACTTATGAAATGTATTATGTTAATCAATCTTTTATTACCAATGTTAATTTAGAGTTAGGTTTATTTGTATGTAATTTCATCAAAAAACAATAGAGTATTTTTTTAATTTATGTACCTACAACAGTGGACTATAGAGCTTCATAGAAGTTGCCATCATTTAGTTTTTACTGTCGCATTAACTTGAAAGTCCCGAAATAAATAAATACATTATATTATTACATCTTATCATCTGTGCACTTATTTTAATTTTGCTATGATATTAAACTCTCATTAATCTTAGTTTATTATAGATGGTCTTATGATATGCATAAATCATAGTCAAGATTGTGAAATGTAAATCACATTATTTCATCTTATTCGAAATTTTTCATTTTATTAATCATATTATTTATATTACGTTATTATACAAATATTCCGTTTCATTAAATAAATACTTTAAAACGCATTTATACAATTAAATCATTTTATAATTAATATTTTCAATAATTAAGAATATTGTTTCAAATTTATAATGTAATACATATTTTATCGAGTTTCATATGCTTGTCGAAATTTTAATGAGACTTGTGTAGTGTCATCCATAGATGAAGTGTGTGTGCACATACACTTTAATTAATATATATTAAATTATAATGTTATAATGATGTCTTCGAGTAACTTATTGTACGTATGGTGAAAAAGTATTCATTGGACTTTGTTTCATAAAAATGTCTCTTGTCTATAGAAGTGTGTATTTCAAACAACCGATGAAAAGTATTATGATATTATATATAATTCATAATTCAATATAAGGTTGTAAATTATGATATGTGCAGTGACGTCATCGTCGTACTTAACCAACGTTTTTATAAAAAAAAAAAAAATAATGACACTAAGTATTTGAATGGTTAATTATATTTTACAGTTTGAAAAATCTGTTGGCTCATCAAAAATATATTACAGTGTAGTTTTTAGATCAAATAATATTTATCAAAAGGTAGTTTTGTTAAAGTAACCTACCTTTTAAATACCGTCTCGTATACTTTATGAATTCACAGTGTGTGTTTACCGTCCGAGTAAAAGTGTAACCAGTAGGTCATGACTCATGACTCATGAATGGGTTTTTACACTCATCATGTTCTTTTAGCAAAAATTACAGGATAAATGGAAAATGTAACCGTGGTTACTGGTTAAGTTCAACAACTTATAGCTGTTTATTATTTTATATACTATCCAACCTGTTTTATAAAACCATGCAGTAATCAAAAACAATGAAAATTGCACCCATATGCCTAACTCTTGAATATCATCGATAATTTTTTTTTTTTGTGATTATTTTTTAAAATTATATCGTCAACAAGATACGAGTAGGTACGAGTATAGGTATAGGTGCGGGTCATGGAAAGATTAAAGACTGTAATTTGAATAGGTACAATGTAATATTTGTTGTTTTTTCTTTGGCGTCTTAAAACATAGACTCTTAAGTAGAAAATGTGTTGTTTGCGATGGTGATGATTTTAATGTATTTTTAATTTTGAATTTTTTGTCAATTTCGGCAACATTTTACTTATTATAAGGCATTATCACGTAAAACCGATTACAAAATAATTATTGCTGTAGAAATGTATTGTTATGCATAATTCATAATAAAAACTATTATTTTAATCGAATTAGGCACATAAAGGCCAGATATGTTTTAGATAGGCAGGTAAAAATATTAATATAATATATTATGTGCAACTCTCGTCAAGTCCATCGCCACCGTTCTGAAATCTACACCACAATTATTAAAGAGGCTATTTCAGTTTTTTCAGTACCTTACTTACTGTAAGTCTGGTAGCATCCCATGTTATGGCACATTTGAAATATATTTCTTCTTATTTTTTAAGCTCAAAGAAATTCAGTATTCACTCTTTTTTTGAGATTTTTAAGTCATTTTTCTGGTGCGGTTCTTGCGATTTTCGGAGTATCTTGACCCAAGCCGCGCAGCTATAATATGAGACGGGTTGTTGAAAAATAATAATAACAATAAAAAAAAAACAACTCATTTGTATCGTTATCGCGATTTTGTTTTACAGTTTTGATCCTTCCCTTTACGGCGGTTGCCGTCCTGCAGCAGCTTACCCACGGACATCTCTAATCTCTATATTATTATTATTATTATTATTATTATTATTGTATGTATGCGCAGTTTATAATGTGAGCACTTGTATACGCGAGCATTTCAATTGCACGACGTTCAGAGCCGAATAAAAATGCGACGTCCGTACGGATTGCGGACCGTTTCGACTTTTGTTCCGAAGGCAATTTTCCACACACGCGCCCACACATTCGGCGCTTATGGCTCGACGATTGCAGACGTGACGGCGACGCCATAAAAGCGTCTATGTCCGCGTAATGGCGGCAGTAAATCCGTAGCAATGATCCAAGACGCAACGGTCAAACGCGAATACGACCGCGGACTCATACCGCGGTATACAATAATAACGAGGACGCGGAGACGGTCATTAATTCGATCACTTAACTGTGTAACTCGTGTGCTCGAACCTGCGCTGCGAGTGGGCAGATTCGTCGGCGGTATCGTTAAAAATAAATGTCTACGATCAGTGGAGCAATTTTTGGCCATGAGCGACGGGCAAGGCGTCCGCGATTTCGAACGTTCAATATTAACGGTCCTGCTTGGTGAGCGAGATCCGCTCAACTCTCAATATTCGTCGGAAGCCCTCGGACGGACCATTGACGGTATTTTTTAAAATTTCGATGGTGCGTTTATAATTTTCAAGTTTTTTCTGTTATCTATAGACATATTTTTAGTCCATCTTTGCGTTGTCGTACGTCGGTGCAGGGTTGTCTTCGCGAGGGAAGACGGGGCAGCAGCAATCGTCATAGCTTTTATTAAGATTTTCCTAGATTTTCAATCCATTAATTTTCCCGTCCTACTGATCCACTTTTGGCTACAATGACATTAATGCAATTATTCATGAAATTTCATAATTATTTAATTCACTACAATATTGAAAAGACAACCGAGTAAGGCAGGACTTGGACAAAACACGCGGTTGACATCGTCTCAAAGCATATTATTTACAAAACTAAGCACATGTTTTATCGTAATCAATTTAAAACAATATATTATATTCGAATACTATTTTTAGTTTACGCCCCTTCTGCAAATGGGTCTGGGACGTCCGGCGTGTGATTTAAACCGCGAAAAACCGTGTTTTCAATATTTGACGTGTATGTACTGTAGACCGCAGCGCGGGCACAACAGTGCGGTTCGAAAACGTCGAAACCGACGGATTGCCTATAACACGACGGTAATAATGACGTACTTGCACTGTTTTTTTTTTTCGACAAACAGAGACGAAAGCGGCGGCGGCGGCTATTAAATCGCGGAGACGGTGAAAAATCGCAGTCGGCCCTGCCTCTGTTTGTCGGGCCCGGTCTGAGACGTACGCCACTGCTCGTTACGATAGGATCTACTCGGCAGATTCCACCGCGGTGTAACAGTCGGTCATCAAAGTCACGACGCCCACAACTCGCCACAGCCCCCCCCCCCCACGGAGTATCACTCGCGGTGTCGTGCGCTGGTGGTTTTAATGTTTAATCCGACAGCCGAACCCACGGCCATAAAACACGGTGCGCGGTACACCCCCCCCCCCGGTCCTCCTGCGCGCGTGGGTCTTTCCATTCCGGTAATGACGGCGACCCGCGGGAACGACACGTTCCGCCGAGCGCCGGCACTTGTTGACCGATTTTTCGGATCGACGGGCGACCCGTCGTCGGGGGACATGTAGCTCGCGAATTTTAATCACTCAGAGTACTCATTCTCGCCCGCGACGATATGTGCGTTTACCGTGCGTATATATATATATATATAGACGCTTCGAGGCATTCGTCGGATAACTCTCACACCAGTGCGGAGTGTCTAAAATATTACAAGTGCACGTGGCGATAGGCGCGGAATAAGGCGCATGCGCGACTCCGTTTTTACCCTTTAACAATAGATTTATAGTCCATTTTATTGGACACGGGCGTATCCCGAAGTGCAGTGTTAATGACGGTTGAGTTTTGCATACGAATTATACGTTTTTGAAATTTCCAAAATATATACTCTACGATCATATTTTTTTTTGTAACACTTAGATTGGTCGATCCACGCTTATTTTTTTCAATTGACAATCAATCTCTGTCGACTGTAAATTGTTGTGAGTCAGATGATTTTTTCGAAAACTCTGATGTATCTCAATCAAAATCATGACGGTTATAGTTTCCGAATCGTCAAATTGCATATAAATAATTAAAAATTTACATTTTTTTCAAATTACAAAATGCTAATAGAATAATAGATTCATATAAATTAAGTACTATCATTCTCACTCAATCGTAACCCCCATACCGCCGAAACCTATTATCCATTTGTGAGAGTCCGGGGTTTTTTAGTTTCCCGAAAACCACCCACATGAAAAGGGGAACACTTTTCATGTGACCTACGAGCCGCACCGCGTGTTGGCCCTAAAGCCAAGTCCGTGGAACTCGTAGGCTTTGATACACGCATTGACTAATGAAAGCCAAAGATTTATTGTGGGGAAGAAAGAGAAAAAATAATACATATTCAATATATTAGTTAAATAATAAGAGAGAGTTAGGGTAATCAGAA
>NW_019103221.1:0-1600 GCF_001856785.1 Myzus persicae | reverse complement strand
ATTTAATGATTTGCCGTTTTCCTGTCGACACTGCGCGCTCTACTGTTGTACCTATTGTGTTGTTGTTGCCGTCGTCGGTATTGCTCCGTAACAACTCCCCCCCCCGGATTTTTGCCCGGGAGAGAAATCAACCGTCCAAAAATACTTATAATAAATATGCGAGCATACCGACAGTTGGTCCCAGTGTTAGAATGAAATCGTACCAATATTTGATTTTTCGATCGCCGCTCTGTAAATGGCCTTTCGTAGTTGATTATTAGTGAGGTTACACAATGGCGTATCGGCTGTTACTGGTCCTTGCACAATATGAGGCGATTTTGCTTGCCCTAATCTTGTTTTAATGTATTTGTACGCGAACGTTTGTCCGTTCTTTTCTTCTTCGAAAGGTACGTATTTTGGTAGTGTTCTTTCTGTCACCATATTCCAGTCCTTTGGTTGGGGCCATTTCTCTTCCTTTAATGCCTCTTTCCATGACTGGAGCTCTACTGTGCTGGTTTGTATTTCATTGACCTTAACGGCAGTAACTGTCGCTAACATTCTATCGTTGTGGTCGTGTTCCGCGACGATGGTCCTGCGTCTTTTTTCCGCTGCCATTTCTTTTTCTATTTTTCTTTTCTTCTGTTCTTGCTCCATCGTAGCTCGATGCGTGTTCGTCGTTGACTGATGTTGTTTTGTCTGATTCACCCGTATTTATATGTTTTTGCTCGCTGAATTCTCGACTGTGATTGGTTCATTGTTGTTTGTTTGCTGTACCCGAGATCCGGTTCTCAGGGAACGGTGGTGTTCTAGGTATCGAACACTGCCGTCCGGTCATCTTTTGTTGTTGTGCGTCAGCTTATGTTTTCGAAGTACGGTCGTACCTCGGAGACATTGATCAACTCCTCTTTACCAGTTCTCTCATTTTGTATGGCAAGTGTTGTTCCGCTGATGATTTTTTTTATTACAAATGGCCCCTCAAACAAGTTAAATAGTTTTTTTATTACATTGTTCTCGGCGTTAGATAGCTGGTGATTTTTTATCAAAATTTTCTGACCCACTTCGAACTTTATGTACTTATTACTATTTTTTTTGTTTTGTTTTTTCTCCCTTTTGATAGCTTTTGAGAGTATTTTGTCAGCAATTGTACACAAAATCTCGTCGTGTTTTATTTTTGTTGTTTGTGTTGGAAATTGGATTATAGTTTCCAGTAAATGGCTTGGCTTTGTACCACTAAGTGCCTGAATCGGAGATGTTTCGGTTATTTCAGATCTTAGCCTGTTCATCCAGTATTCTATTAGATTTAAATATTCTGGCCATTTTGAGTGTTGGTTGTGACAGTATGTCCTAAGGAGTCTTCCGATTTCGCGATTGTATCTTTCAACTGGGTTGGACTGGGGGTGATATTTTGTCGTAAAGATTTTTTTTACATCCAGTTTATCTAAACTTTCAGTCCATAATTTCGATGTGAATTGTGTTCCGTTATCTGAAATTATGGCGTCTGGTTTTCCTACTGTTGTTATGTAATCATTTGTAATTTTATTGAGAATCGCTTTGGTTGTTGCACGCTTGAGTGCGTATAGTTTTATGAATTTTGTAAATGTGTCCAAGATTGCCAATATAT
>NW_019103220.1:0-1601 GCF_001856785.1 Myzus persicae | reverse complement strand
AGGTCATAATATTCCGGAAAATTCATAGGCGGAAAGTATAAATTCCGGAACGTATTTGTACGGAACGTATATGTCCGGAATGCAAAAACCTATGACCGTATTTGTCCGGAACGTTTATTTCCGGAATATTTTAATTCCGAAACGTATTCATCCGGACCGTATTATTCCGGAAAATATTTATCCGGAACGTATACGCCCGGATTGTAAAAAACTAAAACCGTATTTTTCCGGAACGTATATTTCCGGAATTCGTAATCGCGTATGGTGTCTGGCCGTATAATCCCGGAATGTACTTGTCCGGAATGTATATGACCGGAATCTAAAACCATAAGACCGTATTTGTCCGGAACGTTTATTTCCG
This sequence comes from Myzus persicae, assembly GCF_001856785.1. Taxonomy (NCBI): domain Eukaryota; kingdom Metazoa; phylum Arthropoda; class Insecta; order Hemiptera; family Aphididae; genus Myzus; species Myzus persicae. Next base: position 1,240 of record NW_019103220.1, on the reverse strand, counting down.
GAATTTGTATTCACGTATAGACGTATAGTGCTGGACCGTATAATCCCGGAAATTATTTATCCGGACCGTATATATCCGGAAACTAAAAACATATAGATCGGTAACAAAAAAAAACTGGTTTTTTTATTTTTTTTTTTTTTTTGATCCGCAAAATGTCATTTTGTATGTCAAAGTTGTAACAACAGTAAAATCAACTTAATTTTTTAATATGGTAACAGCTATATTAATACTTTTTTTTTTGAAAATATCGATGGTTAATTTATTAATTTTGGTAGCTAGCTTATTAACTATGGTTGTCTAAATTTCTTGAAATTGTACGTATTTTGGGGGTTTTATGGTCAAACCATATGTACCAATTTGTAATAATTTATGATCTCAAAATTAGAATTTGTAACCAATGATTTCACTATAATATTATGATGTAGCTACATGCCTACGTCCATAAGTTAAATATTAATGGAATAAACATATAATGATACCATCTGTACTTGATTGTTAAAGAAAAAATTAAACGATAAAAATGAATATATTAAGCTTTACGCCTTATTTTATTGGTATTAACTTGCATGACCCGGTGATAAATAAATCCAGGGAGGGTAATCTTGAGGCGAATAGTAACAAAAACTTTTTTCTTACACATAACCAAGTGTAAGCAGAAATCAATAAATTATACCTAAGTGGTTATAATTTTAGTATTTTAATACTATTAATAGCGCGTAAGCCAATCTAAAACAATTGGTTTAATCTATTATCTAAAACTTCTTTGAAACGTCAAAATTGGTTGAGTATTTTTGGTGACACCTCAAAAAGCCACCCGACAAATAACCACCCGACACAAAGCCACTCGATAACGACAAAAAACCATTCGACAAAACGCCATTACCAAAATCCGACAAAATGCCACCCGACAAAAAACCATCGTACCACACTACCAACCGTAAATTTGTGAATGAAAATCGTACACTAATGAGTCGTCAAAAAGCCACTCGACAAATAACCATCCGCCATAAAGCCACGGAATAACGACAAAAAGCTATTCGACAAAACACCATCACCAAAATCCGACTAAATACCACCCGACAAAAAAACATCGTACCACACTACCAACCGTATATTTGTGTACAATAATGTTAGGTATCCGACAAATTTATATCGTCAAAAAGCCACCTAAATGAATTATCTATTATCAAAATGAATTAAGTGTCTGGCGCAAAATTTGAAATAATAATGAAAAAAGGTA
>NW_019103219.1:0-1603 GCF_001856785.1 Myzus persicae | reverse complement strand
ACGATGGCGCGTTTTGTTCGCCGATACGACGCGTATGAACTTAACCAATGTAAACTAAAAGCGTGCGCGTACGATACTCGTCCATGTGAAACGGGCCTTAGCGAGCTTTCTAGTAATTATTTAGAAGTTCTTTATTTAAAATATACTAAAAAAAACATTGGCCCAAACGGGTTCACAAAATCCTGGTCCAAACAGGTTGCATTTTTATTAGTGACCTAAACGTCCCTGGCCCAAACGTGCCTCGCCCTTTTAAATCGAAAGAGAAACAAGCGTCGGATAAATGACGCGTGCACACCGCCCGGACCTCTGCATAAAATATATATGGTCGCAATCCGAGATTATTATTTACAAAAATCAGTTCAAAATAATAACAATTCACCACACACCAGTACACCACCGTGAATTGACGTGCACTATTATACCTACCATATGTGTACTACAGGTTTATAACTGTATTATGTGTAAAAATAAATATGGGTGTGTGTGATGTGTACGTGTATATAGACGTCTACCAGTACACGCTATTTGTCCAAATGTCACTACGCATGAACGTGTTATTTTGTTTCGCCGACCAGGTCAGCCGTGGCTATTTCTGCCGGAAATAAAATGTGTTGTTTCCGGTGTAAAAAACACGAAGATACATTGTATGTATTCGCAATTCAAAAGGTTTTTTTTGTTTTTTTTTCTCAATAATAATTTATATTTTTGACTCCTCCGGTTTTTTTCCTTTTTTTTTTTTTTTGCAAATAAACGAAGACAATATTATTTTGTATTTTCCCATCTACACACAATACCTTTCAACCGTACATTGCGATGTCTTTGTCGCATTTTTTTCCTGCAGTAACGCTTTTTTACGTAATTAATACTTTGTGTACAGCAACAATTACTAAAACCTTGCATAGTCCAATTCGAGAAATACTACGCAGAAATAGACTTAACGGAATGGGTATTGTGACCAACTCCAAAGCGGCGTCGTACATCAACATCACAACGGCAATCCGACGACGGTGAGTTTAATTGAAAGCTGCGGTCGACATTTTTCAGTTCAGTTCTAGTTCTTATATATCCAGAAAAAACTCATAATGTGGAAATAATACTGTTAAAAAAAAACCCGACATTTCAAGTATATACAGCTCCTTCTACGAAATCGGCTCTACATTTGAAAAATTGAAAGTTTTGTTTTGATATTATTGATTAGGTACTTTATTGTACTACAATATTTTTCTGTATTCATCATAGAACAAATTAAACAATATATGCATTTTATTTCGTCTCAAAGCTCAACTCAATCAGTAGTACAGCTGAATGCCCGAATAACTGTATAAATATCTAAACTTAAAGTTATTTTTACGATACCTAACATTTTTACCAACTATATTATATCTTTTTAGTAAATAATTATAAAAAAATAAATAAGTAATATTTTACTATAATAATTAAATTGTACTCATACGCAGTGTACCTACCTAAATGTAGATACATATAATAATAGTATAATACTATATACCACTAAGTAATTTTAAAATAATTAACTGTATAGGTATATGTAAGTATATCATTAAATATTTATTTTTTAACATGAAAAAATTCTAATTGGTCTTAC
>NW_019103218.1:0-1603 GCF_001856785.1 Myzus persicae | reverse complement strand
CTGATATACCAACTGTGGCCAATCCAATAATTATTGTAAATATGCCCAACCAATGGCGAACAGATACTTGTCGATGGACAAACATTTTTGAAAATATAGCAGTAAAGATTATTACAGCACCTTAATAAAAAATGAACAATGTATTAAATAAGTAGCAATCTATTAAAAGGATGCTACACTTGAGCTTGAACTTTTACATAACAACCTACATAACCATTTTCTTATTCCAGTTTATTTATAGTTAATATAAGAATAAATGTACATACATATAACAAATTGTTGAATTTGTAGAGGAGAGAATAAATTATATCTGAGCAAAGAGGTTTTTCGCATATATTGATTTGAAAACTCTTTGCTCATAGTTTGTTTATATTCTTCTCTAAAAATTCAGTTATCATTAATTTTGATGTAACATTAACCATAAATATACTGTAGTATGAATCTGGTAAAAAGATTGTCTATGTTCCACATATGTAAGTAGAGGCAACACATAGAGGTGTAGAGTTCATTATTATTATATTATCAACAAGCTTAATAGTGTAAATAAGCTGATTATAATAATACCTCTTAACATTTGAAAACTAGAGGCAAAAGTCATTGTGAGACCAATGTACATAAGTGAAGTGGCCACCAAATCAAACATTGCCGGGATAAAGAACAAAAATGGATTGAATTGTTGATTGCCTTTAACTATTGGACTATCCTCAATCGGATACTGTAACAAAAATATTATTTAATTTATTTAAAATTTGGTAATTTTATTTAGGAAAAAACTTACTTGTCTTTTTACGTGGTATCTATAAGCCAATTTGAAGAACAACAAGCACAAAAATTCTCCAAAAAACATGGTCAATGATTGAAAAAATGGATGGTCAAAAGTATGCTCCTTGCCATCTGAACCTTTAGCTTTAAGATTATCAGCCCATCTAAACCAATAATTATATTAATATAACATGGTATAATACAATAAATTCATTATTGCAAGAAGGGGATATTTGGGAAATTACCACCTTTGAGACTTTGAGAAGTGCAAATTTCAGGTTAGAAATGTACTAGTGTAGTATCATCTCAAGAGCACATGTATTGGACAAATTTACAAATCCAACAATTTTCTATGTAGTTATACTATATTAACATACATGGTCTAATACATGTGTACAGTTCTTAAATTATAGGTTCAATTTAATAATTAATAATATCAACTATTAACATTTTTAATGAAATGTTGGAACAATAAAATATTAAATATTTGTTTAAATAATAATATAAAAATAATTATCTGATTAATTATAATATTACACATTAATTGTCATCAGTGCTTATAATTTGGTGGGTAAAATAAATCAAGTACTATCTGAATTACCCGGCTTGGGTCTCATCTACACGACGGACAAAAAGTATAGGTTGCAGGTAGCTGGAAACCCGCAGGCCGCCATGAGCCCGTTCCGTGCAGCATAATACGTATTGCCGATGAATAATTATAATTGGTAATTACTCCACTAAAACGCAACATTTTTGAAAATCCTTTCTTAGAGCACGGTGAAAATATGAGAAGAACCTCTATTCCAAATTTCAAGTTTGTACTTGCATAGTTTTTGAGTTA
>NW_019103217.1:0-1605 GCF_001856785.1 Myzus persicae | reverse complement strand
GCGGGATCGTATTACCGTCTTAGAAAATGTGGGCGAGCCGCGGAAGACTAGTGCCAAGCCGAAGCCACAACCTGTTACCGGGCCGTACGTCAGTCACCGCGCGGGGAAGAGTAATCCCGTAGCGCTCGTCGCTGCGAAACCAACGGAGCGTCATTCGCAGACTACTACCAGTTTATGTTCATGCTGTCAGGGTTCGCACAGCATCAGCACGTGTCCGAAGTTCCGATCATGGTCATTGGACGTTCGGAATCGATGGGCCCATGAAAATAAAGTTTGTTTTAATTGCCTCAGCGGTAATCATTTTATCCGCGCCTGTTCGTCAAAGTCGCGATGTCACCAGTGTTCGAAAAAACATCACACATTGTTACATGGTGTTACTCCCACCCGCCAAGAGGAAGGCGGTGATAGTGGGGGGGGGGAAACACCGTCGTGTTGCGCAGCCGCGTTGGCGCCGCGTTCGAATACGATACCAACGGTCTTGTTAGGCACCGCGTTAATTCACGTGCGCGATAGGGCCGGATCTTGGCAAACGGTTCGCGCTCTGGTCGATTCCGCGTCCCAGATTAGTGCCATGACAGTGGCGTGTTCAACCCGCCTTGGTTTCCGTCCTCGTCCGTGGACAATGCCGGTAAGTGGCATATCCGGCACGCCTGTTGTCAACGTAAAGGGTGTCGTCGAGTGTCACATCAGGCCGCGGTTCGCGACCAAACCCGCTTTAACTGTCCAAGCCTGGGTACTGCCGTCTATTACAAGTGACATGCCGCGCGCCTCGCTTCCCGCGGATATCAAGGATCGTTTTTCCACACTCGCACTTGCCGATCCACAGTTCAACGTGGCATCTCCGGTGGACATGTTGCTTGGGGCCGACGTATTTTCCGCCATTCTGGACGGTCGACAAATTAAAATCGACGAAGCCTTACCCACAGCTTTTAGTTCAATCTTCGGTTGGGTCCTAATCGGGCCAATTCCGGCGGCGGCCACCTGTCATCTCATCACTACACCGGTGTCCTTAGCTACGTCCATTGAAGCTCTGATGGATAAATTTTGGACCGTCGAAGAACCAGACGCAGCTCCGCCGTCTTTTACCGACGATGGTTGGTGTGAGAGTCAATTCCGCGCCGAACACCAGCGACTGCCTTCCGGTCGGTTTCAAGTGCCGCTACCAACGCGTAAGCCAGTACCACAATTGTCGTTCCCGGGCTCACGATCCGTCGCGCTCAAGCGTTTCGAGTCCCTCGAACGGAAACTGACGTCCGACACATCTCTGCGCGGAGCATATTGTGACTTCATGTCTGAATACCTCGCGCTCGGTCACATGTCCGTGGCCACGAGCCCCGGGCAGTACATCATCCCCCACCATGCAGTGTGCACACAGTCCAACGGTGACTTTAAAATTCGCGTCGTATTCGACGCTTCCGCGGTGTCCCATGACGGGACGTCACTAAATAATTGTATGTATCAAGGTCCCAAGTTGCAGCAGGACATAGTGGACATTTTGACCAGATTTCGGGTGCACACGTTCGCGTTCACTGCCGACATTTGTAAAATGTATCGTCAGGTGCTGGTAGCGCCTGAATATCGTCCACTCCAGCACATATTATGGCG
>NW_019103216.1:0-1605 GCF_001856785.1 Myzus persicae | reverse complement strand
CACAATATTCAATATTGTATTCATGTCTCATAATTTGTACTTTCTATTTTATAACTTTTTTTTTAATTGTAATAAATTGTCTAACATTTAGTTCAGTAGTTGTAAGTTGTAATATTTATTTTAATTTTTTTTAATTTTTTATCATCGCTAACATAAGTTAACATCGCAATAATAAGTATAGTAATATATAAATTAATATATTAATATATTAATATATTTTTCATGCGTTTTAGACATTTAGACCAATAAGCGGTGGTAAATTACACATACTTCGAAATGTCCGATTTTAATTTTTTATACATGTATGAACTCATTGACAAATAAACTAGGCTTGTATACTTATGTACTATATTATTATAATATTATACTGAATAATATGCTCTGGTCATAATCAACGAATTGAAGAAAGTTATATTATTATTTATTATTTATTAATAGTTATTCATTATTATCTTTCATTTAAAATTCAATTTATAAACCAGGAGTAATCATTAATTACCATCATCAGATCATCTGTTCTTTCAAGAGGCTGTATATAGAATTTGTATTTATTTTATTATAATTTAACTACCTCACATCTTTGATCAAAAATATAATTATTATCAGAGAAATTGTATAAATTAATAAACTAGCGTACCTATCTACCTATTAGATAGTTTTTAAAATATGAATTAAAAATTAAAAAATAATGTTACCTATTTTTATTGATATTGAACTCTAGAGGTTTAGTGATTGGTAAAATTAATTTAAAGCATGTAATTTAAAGAAATGTAGGTGTTGAACGTTTTCTATATTTTTAATATGAGTGGTATAACTTAGAATATATAAAAGTGTTATTTTATAATTGAAATGCCTAACATAGTTAATATGTAGTTTCCATTGAAATTGATTGTAAACCTAAGTATTTATTACCATCAATTTTTCCAATATCTATACAGTTATAAGCAATTAATAAAATTATTAGCTTCACATAATTATGAGTGACAAATAATACATTTTATAATCGTTTTTAGGCTTACATTTTGTATGTTGAAGAAAATGTGTTTAGTCTAAGTTCTAGGAAGTAAACTTAGTTAATCAGTTTCAAAAACTTACATATTAATACATACATATTAGTATCAATTGTAAATTCATCGGAATAATATTATTATATAAGTAATATAAAACTTAAAATTTGCATTTACTTGCCTAAAATCTGTATATTTGATGTATAAGGTACATAGTTAGATACATAAGACAGTAATGTATAAATTATAAATCTAAGAATTTAAATATGTATTTAAAAAAATTATATAGTAGAAATTTAAAATAAAAAATAATATACTAAGTATATATTATTTGTCATAAGTTTATCATTAAATAAAAGCAAAAAAAAAAAACATTCAAATATAAAAAAATTGACAAAATATAACTTTAAGAAGTATGAGCTGATACATTGGTAATAGAGATGGGACATGTTAACATTAATTAACTAATTTAGTGATTCATTTTACAATTAAATCAACTGGTTAAGACAGTTAAGTGAATCTTAATTCAACTTGTTTATTTGTTTGTAACCGCCACAGACAAGTCCATTCAATTTTTCAGAAGAAGTTTTCCAAACAG
>NW_019103215.1:0-1607 GCF_001856785.1 Myzus persicae | reverse complement strand
ACAAAATATTTCATAACAGTTTGTGGTGGATTGGGAAACATTATACAATTGTCACTTTCATATACCTACATACACAATATAATTATAATAAAAAAATATATATTACGACTAAAATGTAAGGTACGGTAAATAGGAAGTATAAACTTAAAAGTCAAACCTAAGTATTTTACAACGTATTTTATCTATGCGATTTAAACATAGTAGAATGGTGATATTTGTAATAATATTGTAAAATAATGTAAAAACATTTTTCCAAGTTAAAGAACGACTTTTATAAGTTTAAAAATAATCCTTATTTGATATAGGATAATATTATAATAACAATAATAATATACATTGTTATTTCCTATATTATTATATTCATTATCCGGAACGTAGACTCGTATGTATTACTCAAAGATATACAAATCTTAAGCCGCAAAAAAAACCATATACACTAAAATAATCTACTCATGTTGATTTTTAAGCTTTTTTAATATTGTTGAAATATATACATTTACAAAATTAATTGTTACAGATATAAATTTATAATAATAGTCTTAAATATATGTAGGAATTGAACAAATGACACACGACGAGTATATGTTTTCTACTAGTCCGTTTTTGTAGATTTTATATTATACATATTTAATTACTAGTACTACATACGTATTTTAATTAATAAATATAAAATTATTACAATTTTTTAAGCATAATTTTCACTTATATAAAACGTTGACGAGTGTATAATGTACACACACGACATCATAATGATGATCTACACAGTAAAAAAGTATAAAAAGTAAGATTGTTGTTAACAAAACAAAGTAAAATTACAATATATAATACTTTTAATGTGATTGAAAAATGCTAAATTTTTATAAAACAAAAACGCATCGGAAACAATCACTTAAACGAAACGTTTTTCAAGCGTTACCTACCGATATATCTAACTATCATAAAATACATAACTCGTGTGTAGTCATTGAAATACTAATGAAATACAAATAATAATAATAAAAGCCATTTGAACGTATAGCATTTTTTTTTTTTTACAAAATAATGATATAATTAATATTATTAATAATAATAAAACAATATATACCTATATAATAATATAATGTTATTTACTTGGTGATTAAAAATATGTAGAGTACTAAAACACTATATTAGTACAGTAAAACAGTCTGAGCTATAATAAAAAATATAAATATAATATAGTTGTATTTTATGATGTATAATATATATTGTAATGGTGTTATCGTTATTTTTTCATTTTTACATTTTATTTCGAAGATTATAATATTATAGTTGTGTGGGATATCGTTTAATATGCGAGTGTGTATTGAATAATAGTGTTAGTGTAATGACTAATGATATACTATAATATGGACGTCGACGGTTACAGTAAGACCATTCAGTCGTCTTACTAAGAATAATAATAGTATGTAAGGATATTATATCGAGTATTTTTTTGTTAGAGATTTTCAAGTAATAGTATATAGGCATATCATGTAGTATATAATATATGTATAAAGTATAATTGTAATGGAGAAAAAATAGTAACTAATAATAATGATGAAAAAATAAAAATAGTAAAGTTCCCAAGCACGACATATTTAAAAACC
>NW_019103214.1:0-1609 GCF_001856785.1 Myzus persicae | reverse complement strand
TTTATTATGTACACACGAAACGTCTACACCGCCTATACGTATATGAATTAAACGATCGATGTTCGGTTTTCCGGTGAGAATAATAATAATAAAAACAACAACAACAATAATAAATACGGGCGGTGAAAATGCGTCGCACGATGACATTACGGTTTTCGCCGGATTAGGCGTTACCTATACTATATTTTATAGGTACCTATGCATAATAATATTATTATATAGACTATAGAGCTATAACATAGTATAGTAACTAGTAAGTGTCCGGTGCCGTCGGCCTTGACATTGACGCGGGTCATTCGTACATTATATTTTATATGCGTTACGATTATTGAATACAATTTAATATTATATTATACTGCAGCGAGCATAGAAAAGACACGACAGTTTTTCTGTTCCCACAATGACTCACTGGAGCCTAATAAATAATAATGGCATGCATCGTTTCCGTCAAAATTAATATTTTACTCGGTTTTTAATTCGTGTTATGCATCCATCGATTAAAATTATTATTCAATTTGTTGGAATCATACCGACTGGTCATGTTATTAAAGCTGTGCAGGCATTATCGTGCAGCGAAGATGACCATTTTTATTTATTGTTTATTAAATTTTGAATTTTTTTCTTGAATAAATTGCGTCTAGTAAACGTAGTAAAAATATACGATGGCAATTGATGAAACTATTTATGAGTAATATAAACCTGTTGAAAATAATTATTCGGGACGGCGTTACTACCTACAAATTTGTACTGCTTTTCTTCACATTGTAGTTCAGACAAATAAGACAATTTTGTCTTTCTCGTAGATTGCGAATTATTCACTTGGTAACGGATACTTCACCATGACGCGAACCTGACTTGTTAAAACCGACCGATGTATGGATGAGTTTAAAAAATCGAGGTTAAATATTGTTTTTGGTGGAAACAGGAGTGTTTTTATTTTTAGAGGAAATAATAGCTAGGATCCGGTTATCATAATAATGACATAATGGCAGTAATTATGATAGAAATTAATTGCAAACATTTTCAAGTAGCTAAAATACATTATTCGTTATGCATTATGCATCATTCATCTATATATTAGATGTACATTGTACGGGTATAGGTACAAAGAAAAAAAACTTAAAATTCGACGCTCCCGAAAATTAAGGCATCGTCCGCGTGGGGTGGATAATAGTATAATAATACATGTTAATAATAATATTATACAGTTTAGGTACGCCACAGAGCTTTGCAGCGTTTTCTCTACTTTTTTTAAAATTCTTATGGCCATTCCCGCCAACGCCGATCGTCCGATTTAACATGTGGTACCGCCGGCTGATCGCACGACGATACTATGTATAGCGCCGCGCGGTCAGTAATTTATAAGATTATAATATTATAACGCTCTAGAGAGTAGGAGGAGCAGTAGAAGCGACCGCTTTGTTAGACTACGTTCAGTTTTTTAAGTACATATTTTATTTTTTATTTTTTTGGGGCCAGGCGGCGGCGGCGGTGGACGAGGAAAAGATTCACACGAATAATAATAATAAAAAAACCTAATAATAATAATAATAACGATCCCGGAGATGAGGAGGTAAAGGAGAAGACGATGAAGAAGGCGTTTTGGCAC